>NC_056748.1:861207980-861300480 GCF_019279795.1 Protopterus annectens | reverse complement strand
CACCGTACCCCAGGGATCAGTCTTGGGGTGTCTGTTATTTGGGGATATACTTTTCTGAGGTGCAGGCCAAAACCAATGGGTTATGGCTGACCAAGTTTGCAGATGATTGTAAGCTGCATGCTGTCATCAATTCCCCTAGTGATGTGGACATCCTCCAAGAGAGTTTCACCCAAACAAATGACTGGTGCCAGAAACATGGCCTCCAGCTGAATACCAAAAAATGCATCATCATCCCCTTTGGGGAGAGTGATGTCTCCACAAGTTATCACATTGATAACAGCATCCTAAGCAAGCAATCAGTCTGGAGGAATTTGGGCATCCAGATTGATAGCAACCTGACTTTTGACTAGCATGTTGCTTTTGTTTTATGGAAGGATTTCTACATGGTCCACCTTATAAGTAAGGGTATCTCATCCAGGGGCAAGGAGGTCATAATATCCCTGTATTCTTCTCTTATAAGGACCATTATTGAGTACAACGCTCCTTTCAGCATGTACCTTGCAAAGCACATGCAGCAGTTGGAGAGACCACAGAGGATGTTCTTCGTGTTTCACTGTTGCAGTCACTACATTTGGGTAATCTGCTGGCAGGTTGCCCTCAGTCAGCCTGAATAACAAAGTCTTGGGTCCTGCGTCGGTTGCTGTCTCTTCTTCCATGACATCAGGTCATCAGGGGTATAAAACATGCAGCCAATGCCATTTTAATCAGTCTTTCTTGCCGTGCGGTGCCTGAAGCAGAAGCAGTTCGCAAGTGCCGGTCAGCCGACTCCTGAAATTTTCATTTTCGAGTTTCAGAGCCGAAGTCTTCAAACTAAAGCTAAGTACCCCGTTGGGGAAACTTTTTCTTGCTCCTTATCGATGTCAGTAAAAGTTAATAATTGTATTACTTGTGGGAAGCAAATACCTCATAAGGATTTTCATTTGTACTGTATTCCTTGCCTAGGCCCTGATCACAACGCGCCTTGCTGTCGGTTTTGTGCTAAATTTAATCAATGCACTATTAAGCGTCGGTATATTTTTGTTTCTAAATATTTTAGTTCAAGATTAACTATCCTGAAATGTCGTCGGTTAGCAATCCGACTACCGGAGTTCACAAAAAACGCAAGGAAAAAGAGACTATCAAGTTCCAAAACCGACGACGAAGCTTCTCCTAAGCCAGTCGCCAGTTCGCCGGTACTCAGTGAGGTGCTTTCGCAGCCCCTGATGCCCGCTACTTTTGAGTCACAGGCCTCTACCGAGACCCATTCGGAGTTCGGTATGCCGCGAGATTCTGCAAGTATTGAACCCGCGGATGTCTCTCCCTTGGATGGGTCCGAAGCCGTTGAGCAGGCACCAGCTTCTGAGGGTGTTTTCAGGCCTCAACATTTGTATATTAAACTGATGCCATCATCAAATACAAGGCCAAAACCAACTTCTATGTCTAAAAAACCAACGCATGAGCCAAGTGCTTAGGCTCCTATGCCTAAAAAAATGATCAAAATGGCTGAGGATTTAATTACCTTGATCAGGGGTTCCCAACCCCCCCCCGCTAAGAGGCCTAGGCAAGGCACTGATTATGAATCTTCAGATCAGGTTTCCATTTCTTCTGATTCTTCTTCTGAGCAGGAATTTTCTATTCCACCTTATGAGGACTCTGATGCAGAGGAATCCATCCCTTCTGCTTCTCCTCCTGAGGATGAGACTTTGCATACTTTAAGGGAACATTTTCACTGGGAGAGTCAGGACTTCTCAGAATCTAAAAAGAGGCTTAGGGATTTTCTTCTTCTTCCTCAGCATAGGCCTATGGCAATACCTCCTGTATTAGACATTGTTGATGATGTGTTCTCGGAATCAAGCATGGCTGCTGATTCCCTGCCTCCGGCTCCTAGTAAGCCAGACAGATATTGCAGGGTTCCTAACTCCCACAAATTTCTTTTCAAAAATCCTGCTGCTGACCCTGAAACTATTTCTCAGGGTCCCAAGGGTGTTAAGGCTTCTACAGCCAAAAACCCTACCCCTTCTGATAGAGATTCCAGGGTGCTGGATAGATGGGGAAAGAAGGTTTATACGTCTGCAACCTTGGCAATCAGGGCTTTAAACTGCCAGTTTCATATGCTTAAATATCAACAGCATGTTATGGGCTTACTGAAACAGAAAATGATGTTGATTTCTGATTGTGTGGAAAATAAAAGAGTTACAGGATTTATTGCATTAAGCAGAACAGGTTGGAAAGCATACTTTGCAATGTGGTTTTGATTCTTTGGAAACCTTTTGCAGGGCCGCCGTAACTAGATCTGTGATAAGAAGGCATGCCTGGCTCAAGGAGCAAAATCTGCCTGATCATGTTAAAGCTAAATTGTTGGATGCCCCTTTACAGCAGGACAGTCTGTTTGGTAATAAGGCAGAAGAGGTTTTAAAGAAAGTGGAAGACAAAGCTAAATCTATGCAAACTGTAAAAGATTTCTTGCAAGTGCAGCCACCCAGGTTCAGTAGACACTGGCCTACTAAGAATTGGTCCTTTCCTGTGTCCAACAGAGCCACTCAGGGCAAACCCAAAGGCTCCAGATATCAGTCATAAGGATCTTACAGGTCAATGCAATGGGGTGCCTCCACCTCCAAATCAGGAGGTAACAAAACACAACCCTACAGTAAACAGTCTCAATGACTTTCCTCTGCCATCTCCAAGCACTTATCTTTTGGCAGCCCCCTTGGGGGAAAAACTAGCACTTCATGCTCAAAATTAGCATTTAATTACCCAGGACAAGTGGGTATTAAACATAGCATCCCAGGGGTACAGACTTCATTTCCACATGTTGCCAATTCCAAACGGATGGCCAGATCTGCCACCAAACCAGTGGGCAGAGGCCCAGAAACAAGTCATGTCCCTCATGGATATGGGGGCTATTCAACCAGTGCCAGAAAAGGAAAAAGGACAAGGATTTTATTCAAGACTTTTCCTGGTACCCAGAAAAGATACAGCATGGCGTCCAATTCTGGACTTATCAATTCTAAATATGTTCCTGGACATTCCAAAATTCAAAATGCTGACTTTACATCAGCTACTGCCTATGCTAGGCAAGAATGCCTGGTTGGTAACTCTAGACTTAAAAGAGGCATACATGTATATCCCGATAAGGGAATCTTGCAGAAGATACCTCCACTTCAAAGCAGGCTTTTTGCATTACCAATTCTCTGCACTGGCCTTTGGCTTATCTACTGTACCCAGGGTCTTTACAAAGTGCCTGGCACCAGTAATTGCATTTTGCAGACAAAGAAGCATTCAAATTTATCCTTACCTGGATGATTGTCTCATTCAGGCAGAGGACAAGGACACTCTTCTTCAACATCTGGCATTTGTAAAAAGGCTTCTAGCATGCCTAGGGTACACCATAAATGAAAATAAATCACAACTGGTACCCTCTCAAATAATTACATTCCTGGGTGCAAGCTTGAATACAACTGCCCAGATGGCTTACCTCATGCCAGACAAACAAATTCAATTGACAACATACTTCAAACAAGTAGCAACAAAAACCTAGCTATCTGCAAGACAAATTCTGCAGTCTTTGGGGTTCATGGCATCCTGCATTCTACTAATTCCATATGTGAGACTGCATATGAGGAAACTTCAATGGTATCTAAAAAGCTTATGGAGTCAACATCGTCACAGCCTGGAAACAATGATTCCTCTCATTCCCTGCCTGCAGCAGGAGTTTCTTTGGTGGGCAGAGGAATGTCACCAAAACAAGGGACAGTCATTCACTCTACCCCCTGCCACCCAAACCCTAACTACAGACACATCAGACTATGCTTGGGGGGGCCCATCTGGCAGGGAGATGCATTCAGGGCAAATGGAGCCCAAACCAAATGTATCTACATATCAACCAGAAAGAAATGCTAGCTGTTCAGAATGCTCTGACAGCCTTCAAGGACTTCCTTCATCCAGGACAACTGCTGATAAAGACGGACAACACCACAGTTATGTGGTACATAAACAAGCAGGGGGGTACCCACTCCTACCACCTTTGCAGACTAGCCATGGCCTTGTGGAACACAGCCTTGACTTATCAAATACATCTTCAAGCTCAGTTCCTGCCAGGAAAGCAAAATACTCTGGCAGGCGATCTAAGCAGAAATCTTATGGACCTGCACGAATGGAAACTGGATCCACAAATCTTCAGTATGTTAACACAAAAATGGGGGAGCCCAGACATAGTTTTTGAGAGAGGCAAATAGATCTCACTTGGACAAATTCTGCACAAGAACTCATCACAAAAAAGCATGGAAAGTGGATGCTCTATCCTTCAGCTGGAAAAACATATCAGTCTATGCCTTTCCCCCTCTGCCTCTACTCTCTTACTAAAAGTCAGGCAGGAAAAAACAAAAATGATTCTTATTGCTCCAGACTGGCCTCGCCAACACTGGTACCCGCTTCTAAGGAATATGTCACACCTTCCTCCATGGTACTTTCCTCAAACACCTCACCTATTGTCTCAGCAGAACTATCAAATTCTGCACACTCGCCTCCAAACTCTGAATCCTGCAGTATGGATAATCAACTAATTTCACCAACCACATCTGTCAGTAAACCTGTGATGGATGTCATGTTGGAGGCCAGAAGGCCTAGTACTAGAAAATCTTATGCTGCTAAATGGAAGAGATTCTGTGCTTGGAACCAAGCACAAGGAATAGACACAGCAAAGCCCAATATTCCTCAGATTTTGCAATACTTAACTGAGATGCTTCACAAGAGCCTATCTTTTTCTTCTATAAAAATAGATGTCTCTGCCATCTTGGCTCATTACAACACAGAGCCTCCCCTCTTTTCTCATCCCCTGCTAAAACAGTACCTCAGAGGGGCCAAAAATGTAAGGCCTCCCAGAAGAGCACCAACATCTGCATGGGACCTTATTTTGTGCTGGAAAAACTTACCCTACCTCCTTTTGAACCAGCAGCTACTGCAGATATAACATTTCTTTCTTGGAAGACATCCTTTCTTTTGGCAGTCACTTCAGCTAGAAGGGTTTCAGAACTACAAGCTCAGATGGCAGTGGAGCCTTTTATTATATTTTACCTGGACAGGGTGGCCCTCAGGACCAATCCTTCTTTTATGCCTAAGGTGGTATCCAGTGTGGCTCTTAACCAGACCATTCACCTGCCAACTTTTTTCCCAAATCCACAGAATAAGGGGGAGCGGATTCTGCATTCATTGGATGTACACAGACAACTAAGATTCTACTTAAACAGGACAAAATCTCTAAGGAAGTCTGAGCAACTACTGGTGGCATTTGCTGCAGGATCAGAGGGGAAGGCTATATCAAAGCAGACTATTTCTAAATGGATAAGCCATTGCATTTGTTTCTACTACTTGCACCATGGTAAACCTGTGCCCAAGGGGATCGGATCCCATTCCACCAGTGCTGCCTCTACTTCAGCAGCTTTTCTCAGAAGGGTCCCTGCCAGAGACATTCTAGAAGCTGCTACTTGGAGCTCATTTCATACATTCACAAAGCATTACCATTTACCTCTCTTTTCTAAATCCAGGGCAGGCTTTGCCACTGCAATCCTGCAGGGCCTTATAGCCGCTCCTAATGCTGTTTAGTTCCATCCTCCCATCCATAGCTTTGGGATTCTACCCAAATGTAATGACTGCAACAGTGAAACACGAAGAACATAGTACATTTGTGTACACTTACCATAAATGTAGATGTTCGAGTGTATTCACTGTTGCAGTCCAGATTACCCACCCGCCAGCCCCCTTTCTATACCTTCTCTTTCCTTCACTATGCTCATAAGCCTTTGTGGTGTATTTACTTTTAGTTGAAGGTAAATTTTATGTGTTCTAAAGTGCATTTATATATTTATGGTTATATATACATATTTTTGCTCCCCATTTGGGGGGCACCTGACATCTGGGGCAAGAAAAACTGATTAAAATGGCGTCAGCTGCATGTTTTATACCCCTGATGACCTGACGTCATAGAAGAGGAGACAGCAACCGATGCAGGACCCAAGACTTTGTTATTCAGGCCGACTGAGGGCAACCTGCCAGCAGATTACCCAAATGTAATGACTGCAACAGTGAATACACTCGAGCATCTACATTTATGGTAAGTGTACACAACTGTACTTTCCTCACCAGGAGAATCCAGGACCTCAGTCATCTATCCTTCATTGACAGGCTAAAAGCCCTGTCCCTCTGCTCAGTTTCATACAGACTCCTCAGAGGTGACCTCTGTCTGGCATAAAAAGCAGTCTCAGAACCCCACCTTGATGGGACTGCTGCATATCCACAAGTCAAGCTCCACATGAGTAATGCACACGTGTGATCTCAACCTGGTCTGTGACACCAATAGGTTTTGTTGACGGGACAGATTTGTGTCCCAGAGATTTCCTCATCTGTGGAATAGACTCCCTCTTCACGTCAAGCAGAGAACCTCATTATCCCTTTTTAAGTGCAACCTGGATAACTGGATGGGAAAAAGAAAATGCACCCCTGGGATTTCACCTGTGTCCCTGCTGGACTGGGACATCACGTGTTAACTCAGGGCCAATAGCCTAGTAGCTTCCTATGATCCTATACATATATATATATATATATATATATATATATATATATATATATATACATATTTATTTATAAAAATAAGAATAAATAGGGACAAAAATATTGCTAGAGAACAACTTCTGTTTCACATTTTGAATGTTATTCACTGGTTGTGTGTAACTAGTTTGCAGTTACAGTAAGAAGGCGATAACCCCTTCCAGGCTTATCTAAGGAGGCAGACTGCCAGTTCACTGGAATCCTGACTGTCCCTTGGAGTCTAGTTTTTAATGGCAGTGATGCTAGTAGGGTGACCATTTACTTCAGATGACAAACGTAATTTTGTAGGTTATACTGCTTTATAGATGAGGTGCCCTCTGAAGGTTATGGCTTGGAAATGCAAACTTCTGTTTGATGAAAAAACCTTGTTGATAATGCACATCTATTTGCCTCCAGTAGACATCTGGTTCAAATATGTGATTCTTGAAGCAGTAATCCTTGTAACCTATATGTATCATTGTTTTTGTGCTGTTCCAAGATAGTAATTCCCTTTGTTTTCTAATAGCATCTATTTTCACTGTCAGAAAAAAGTGTAAGAGGGGGTGTGGCCAAGATGGCAGTCTGATAGCAGCTGAAATCCATAGCTCTGCTTAGATTTTATTATCCTGACAGGAAATATACTTTAATTTTTAGAAAAATCTAACTAAAAGTATACTAAAAGTTAGATTAACGTAGACTCTTTATTATTTTCTAAAAATTAATACATAGTCAAGAGAATTTTTAAATTATTCATGTCAAGAAGTTTTCTACTGGAGATCTCAGGATGAGCAACTCGAAGAACCCACACCAGGAGAGCACAGTGAAGAAAGAACTACATCTTATAATAACAAACATCCAAGAACTGTCACTAAAAACATGAGCAACGTGAAGAACCCACCAGGAGAGTGCAGTGAAGAAAAAACAACAACTTATAATAACAAACATCCAGGAACTGTCACTAAAAACATGAGCAGAGTGCAGTGAAGAAAGAACTACATCTTATAATAACAAACATCCAGGAACTGTCACTAAAAAAGAACCCACACCAGGAGAGTGCAGTGAAGAAAGAACTACATCTTATAATAACAAACATCCAAGAACTGTCACTAAAAACATGAGCAACGTGAAGAACCCACACCAGGAGAGTGCAGTGAAGAAAGAACTACATCTTATAATAACAAACATCCAGGAACTGTCACTAAAAGCATGAGCAACGTGAAGAACCCACACCAGGGAAGAAAGAACTACATCTTATAACAAACATCCAAGAACTGTCACTAAAAAACATGAGCAACGTGAAGAACCCACACCAGGAGAGTGCAGTGAAGAAAGAACTACATCTTATAATAACAAACATCCAAGAACTGTCACTAAAAACATGAGCAACGTGAAGAACCCACACCAGGAGAGTGCAGTGAAGAAAGAACTACATCTTATAATAACAAACATCCAAGAACTGTCACTAAAAAACGTGAAGAACCCACACCAGGAGAGTGCAGTGAAGAAAGAACTACATCTTATAATAACAAACATCCAAGAACTGTCACTAAAAACATGAGCAACTCAAGGAACCCACACCAGGAGAGTGCAGTGAAGAAAGAACTGCATCTTATAATAACAAACATCCAAGAACTGTCACTAAAAACATGAGCAACGTGAAGAACCCACACCAGGAGAGTGCAGTGAAGAAAGACCTACATCTTATAATAACAAACATCCATGAACTGTCACTAAAAACCCACACCAGGAGAGTGCAGTGAAGAAAGACCTACATCTTATAATAACAAACATCCAAGAACGTGATGAACCCACACCAGGAGAGTGCAGTGAAGAAAGAACTACATCTTACAATAACAAACATCCTAGAACTGTCACTAAAAAAGAACCCACACCAGGAGAGGAAGAAAGACCTACATCTTATAATAACAAACATCCAAGAACTGTCATGAAGAACCCACCCCAGGAGAGTGCAGTGAAGAAAGAACTACATCTTATAATAACAAACATCCAAGAACTGTCACTAAAGCATGAGCAACGTGAAGAACCCACACCGAAGAAAGAACTACATCTTATAATAACAAACATCCAAGAACTGTCACTAAAACATGAGCAAGCACAGTGAAGAAAGAACTACTCTTACAATAACAAACATCCTAGAACTGTCACTAAAAACAGAGCAACGTGGAAGAACCCACACCAGGAAAGAAAGACCTACATCTTATAATAACAAACATCCAGGAACTGTCACTAAAAACATGAGCAACATGAAGAACCCACACCAGGAGAGTGCAGTGAAGAAAGAACTACATCTTATAATAACAAACATCCAAGAACTGTCACTAAAAACAAGAGCAACATGAAGAAACCCACAACAGGAGTGCAGTGAAGAAAGAACTACATCTTATAATAACAAACATCCAGGAACTGTCACTAAAAACATGAGCAACATGAAGAACCCACACCAGGAGAGTGCAGTGAAGAAAGAACTACATCTTATAATAACAAACATCCAAGAACTGTCACTAAAAACATGAGCAACGTGAAGAACCCACACCAGGAGAGTGCAGTGAAGAAAGAACTACATCTTATAATAACAAACATCCAAGAACTGTCACTAAAGCATGAGCAACGCGAAGAACCCACACCAGGAGAGTGCAGTGAAGAAAGAACTACATCTTATAATAACAACCATCCAAGAACTGTCACTAAAAACATGAGCAACATGAAGAACCCACACCAGTGAAGAAAGACCTACATCTTATAATAACAAACATCCAAGAACTGTCACTAAAAACATGAGCAACATGAAGAACCCACACCAGGAGAGTGCAGTGAAGAAAGAACTACATCTTATAATAACAAACATCCAAGAACTGTCACTAAAGCATGAGCAACGTGAAGAGTGAAGAAAGAACTACATCTTATAATAACAAACATCCAAGAACTGTCACTAAAAACATGAGCAACTCAAGAACCCACACCAGGAGAGTGCAGCGAAGAAAGAACTACATCTTATAATAACAAACATCCAAGAACTGTCACTAAAAACATGAGCAACGTGAAGAACCCACACCAGGAGAGTGCAGTGAAGAAAGAACTACATCTTATAATAACAAACATCCTAGAACTGTCACTAAAAACATGAGCAACGTGAAGAACCCACACCAGGAGAGTGCAGTGAAGAAAGAACTACATCTTATAATAACAAACATCCAAGAACTGTCACTAAAAACATGAGCAACCTGAAGTACCCACACCATGAGAGTGCAGTGAAGAAAGAACTACATCTTATAATAACAAACATCCAAGAACTGTCACTAAAAACATGAGCAACGTGAAGAACCCACACCAGGAGAGTGCAGTGAAGAAAGAACTACATCTTATAATAACAAACATCCAAGAACTGTCACTAAAATGGACTAATTCGAAAACAAAATGGATATTATCAAACAAGAATGCAGTAAACACCTGGAACTTCTAAATGGAATAGTAAAAAAAAACAATCTGAACAGATTCTTGCCTTAGAGGAAACAGTAACTGACCTAGATACTAGAGTGACAGAAAATGAACATCACAATGAATTTCTTCTGAAACAAAACACCAGGCTGATTGAGAAACTGGAAGACCTTGAAAGTAGATCAAGGAGGAATAACATAAGACTATAAGGAATTCCTGAGAAAGAAGAGGGTGCTAACATGATTCATTTCCTCAATAAGTGTTTTTATCAGCACTAAACATGCCTGAATCCCTCTCTTTTGGAGTTGAGAGGGTTCATCGGTCCCTGGCAAATCTAGCTTTATTTCTGAGTTCATCTAACCCCAGGTCTATAATAGTTAGATTTTTTCCTTGCAAGACAAGAACTTAGCAGCTTGGACCAATTCCCCTATCAAGATGGGTGAAAAAGTTATTTGTTTTGACAATGACTACACCTCTACACTCATATCCAGAAGAAATGAGTGTGTTCCTCTAAGTCCTTGAAAAAAGCCAATATTAAAGCTCAAATTCTTGTTCCTGCAAGAATAAAAATCACCTTGCCAGAAGGAGTGAAGATCTTTGATTCCCTACAAGAAGCAGTAGAATTTATCTAAAAGAAGAAAATACTGTCGGACATAGAAGAAATGGAATGGTCATCCCAGAGTTGAAAGAGACAGGCAACAAAAATGGATGGTCTGTGAAGGAAGGAGAAAAAACTAAGAAACTAAAGGACAAATGAGTAAATTCCTTCTAATTTTAAATGCTTTGTTTTATGAATCATAATATATTTGATTCTGTAAAGTCTCTATGCTGTAAGGTAATGTGAATCTTTTTTATTATTAATGAAAAGTCAGAAATTGCCACCCAAAAGTCTAGGTTCCTGCGTATACAGATAAGTAAAATCAATTTCAAATACAAACACAGGAAAACTTGTCGGCAGAGCAAAACAGTCCACATATACGATTCCCAAGAATTTCCAGCAACAAAGAAAGTATTTATTGGATGCTTTGAATTTGTGTCTTGTTTGCTTGAAGAAGCCCATTCGGGTGAAAGCGCTTGCCAAGTTTGTGTTTGGATCAATAAATAGAAGTTTTTCGTATCTGGAGTCTGTTTTTGCCTATGGTGAAGTGAATACTGCCTTACATTGTTGCTGGAAATTCTTGGGAATCGTATATGTGAACTGTTTTGCTCTGCCGACGAGTTTTCCTGTGTTTGTGTTTGAAATTGATTTTACTTATCTGTATACGCAGGAACCTAGACTTTTGGGTGGCAATTTTTGACTTTCATTGATTTATCATGTTGTTTGCTGCCTGATAGTCATGGCGGAGCCAATTACACAGAATGTTGAATTACCTTACAACCCTCAGAATGGTCGGAACCTTAATAGGTTTGAGAGTTGTGTTTCCGGAGAGGAAAACCCGCTACTTGCGTACGATGCGGTACATCATTCAACTGATGAACAGAACATTGAGGCCAGCTGTAGTAGCTTGTCTACACTGATGAACCAACTGGAAATGGATTTTATTAAGTTAAAGAGAATGCAACTCCAGCACCAGCATTTTGAGGTCTGTATCGCTCGCAGGATTATACCGAGGGGTTTGCGAGTTTTAAAGATGCCAACTACAGGTACATTGTTTCCTGACCTTTTATATAAATGGCAACAGATTAACATTAACACTAGCCTTCAATATATGACATTACTAAATTAATACTTCCGTCCTGAGGAAGAAGTTTTACAAGCACACATTAAAGAACAGCAATGTTTTTTAACTGAAACCTATCCAGCAGTGGTGGTAGTTAAAAGTATTGAGAGACTGTTGGACAATGTGTATCTATTTGAAAGAAAGCTGATGGAGCAGAAACAGAGTAAGATCCGTAGAGATACTATGGATTTTAAAAATGGTCAAGTGTTCACTTGGCCTAGGACTATATTTGAGAAGAACGGACAGGGGAGGGCAGTCCACAATACCTCCAAAGCAAGGGATGATACACAAGTTATATGTAATGAAGGAAATAACTGTCATGTTAAGTCCATTAGAAGGCATGATCATTTGAGTAGTAATGTTATTGTTACGACGGCTATTGTACACCATGAAGATGGAGAGAATGATATTTTGCAACCATCTATTGCCGTCCCTAATGTAGGAAATGAAATTGGGTATTCTGATATTCCACAGACAGATGTAACTATAGGTTCTAAACAGCATTTACATGTCTCTGATAGTTTGGTTACAGGTGATGTATCAGTTAAAAGGAAGACTAGGAGTGATTTAGAGTCTGGTCATGCTGGACCAGCCAGCCCTACCCCTTTCCCCATTTCAGCATTTCGGAGAGGAGGGAGGGACATATCCATGAGCAGGGAGAGACAGAAAAGAAGGATGACAGATGAGGATTATGTGGGTCCAACATTAAAGAAAATGTGGGAGAAAACAACCAGTCGTTAGTATGGAATATTTCCAATAGACAGATAACGCAGGACAAAATTGATGTTTTAGAGAAGGGACTCACCTTTATACCCTCTGCCAAGAGTGATATAACTGGCACAGTTATGGATGTAAAGATTTTTGCCCGTAACTTACAACTGAAGTTGGACTTTGGTAATGTTACATCTAATAGGTCAAGACAAAATTTTAGTAAACCTAGTATGTATGTACCCAATTTGCATCCTTTTATAGATGCTTTTTCGAAATTAGTAGAGGAAGACTTATATAAGCACGATATGAATAATAAACATAGGAAATGACATGAGAATTTGATTCCCAGACAAAGAGCAGCATTGAAAGCACTTAGGAATGACCCTAATATTATCATTAGACCAGCAGACAAGAGGGGTCCTGTTGTTATTATGGATAGAAGTGGTTCTGTAACTAGTATGGAGGATATGCTTAGTGACCTTTAATTTTACCATTGCATTAACCAGAGTCAGGTTGAGAGAATAATAGAGTATCAGTTGTATTATTAAGCCTTTTAAGTAGAAGCTTGATCACTGACCAACTATATAATTTTTTTCTTAGTTAATAACCCATTGATACCTAGTATACAAGGTTTGCCCAAAATACATAAACACCCAACCTGTCCACCTATGAGACCCATTGTTGCTGGGAGGGGCTGGGTTACTGAACCTGTTTCTTTGTATTTGGAATCTAGGCTTAGACCAATAGTTAATACTTATACACACATATTGAAAGATGCTAAACAATTCTTGTTGATGTTATATGATAAGATGTCGACATTACCTTCTGATTTACCATACTGGTTAGTTACATTGGATGTTCAGTCCCTGTTTACCATCATTCCGAATGATGATGGCATAGAATGTGTCCGGAGATGTTTACAAAATAACCAAGGACCTCCTGAAGTATCCATCGATACTACGTGTGAGTTATTACGGCTTGTATTAACCAATAACATCTTTACGTTTAATAATAAAATTTATAGTCAGAAAGATGGCGTGGCTATGGGCACCTTGTGTCCCAATAGCTACGCCAACCTGGTTATGGCTGGTTGGGAGAGACGTAGTCTCTTTGCAATAGAATATTTTAAGAGATCTGTTGTGTTTTACACACGTTCCGTGGATTATCTTTTTTTGATTTGGACTGCAAGTGCAGATGACCTCTCCAATTTTTTGGAGCAGATCAACTCCTTGACCTCCTATTTGAAATTTACTATGACAGCATCGGAGACCATGGTCCCCTATCTGGATGTGTTTGTTGAAAGACTTCCCAATGGGTTATTAAATACAGGGGTATATATAAGAAGTCCTGTTATAGGAACTCCCTTTTACACAGAACCAGCATGCACCCCAGATTTGTATTCAATAATATTGTAAGAGGACAGGCTATGCGTGTTTCACACCTCAACTCCACAGAATTGGGTTTTCATAATGAGTTATCCAACTTACAGCAACAACTGTATGATAGGTCCTATAGTTTACAGGAGATTGAGAAAGATTTTTTGGGGGTCGATGTCCTTAGGAGGGACAGGGCACTACCATATTTTATGGCCAAGGATGAGACTAATTATGCAGGGAATGATATGACAGATGGGCCTGTTATCCCTAATTGGGAAACTAGAGTTTCCATCTACTATACTCAGGATGTGAGAGCTATTAAGGACATTTATTCCAAACATTGGGACCTATTAACAGTTGATCCTAACATTCATGACATAGTGGGCCATATGCCAAGGTTCACATACAAGAATCGTCTTAATTTACAGAGGATTTTGTGCAGCTCAGACAGAGTTAACAATCACTGTATGTTGAGCTCCATAGCTGGCACTACCCAGCCCTGTCGTAAATGTAATTATTGTTCACTGATAGATAGTACAGCTATGTTTGTTCATCCTGTCACGCAACGCTGTTTCTATTTTTATCCTAGGGCAAATTGTGAAACTAAACACATTGTCTATCTTGCCACTTGTAGGCTGTGTTCAGCCTTCTATGTAGGCAAGACTGACAGAAGATTAAAAGACAGGATCAAGGAACATCAGTATAACATTCGGATCAAATCTGTCAGAAATGCTCTGTCGAGACATGTGATAGAAACATCTGTTGAACATATTTTTAATTTTTTAGTAGTACAAGTTATTAGACCTACAATTAGGAGAGGTGATGTGATGAATCATACCGAACAAACCGAAACTAAATGGATTATCAGGTTGAGAGCAGATCGGGCCCCCGGATTGAATGATAGGGTGCCCCTGAAACCCATGCTGAAGGGAAGAAGACTGAGGGTATAGTGTGGTGTGAGCCCGATGAACTGTTATTATTAAATATTTAGTCTATTTTATTATGTATGCATTTTATTTATTTTTTATGTGTATATATTTAGTTAGGTAGTGCTATGTATATGAAGTTTTAAACATTTTTGTAAGTTTTGTAAGTGAGTATTTAGTGATGCTATGCGTACTAAATGTAATGAGCCTTTTGAGTAATATGTACATTGTTTTAGTTTTGATATCATCTTTAAGTGATGTCTTTAAACATTCAGATTCAACTAATTAGTTAATTAACTCATAGAATGTGATGTAATTACTAAGAAAGTATTTATTGGATGCTTTGAATTTGTGTCTTGTTTGGCTTGAAGAAGCCCATTCGGGTGAAAGCGCTTGCCAAGTTTGTGTTTGGATCAATAAATAGAAGTTTTTCGTATCTGGAGTCTGTTTTTGCATATGGTGAAGTAAATACTGCCTTACATTGTTGCTGGAAATTCTTGGGAATTGTATATGTGGACTGTTTTGCTCTGCTGACGAGTTTTCCTGTGTTTGTGTTTGAAATTTCTTTTTTATTATTAACTTTCTCTTTTTCTTTCTGTATCTACTTCTTCTAATTACATATAGTACTATGTATTTAAATAACATTCTCTCTTTCTCTTCTTTCTTCCTATTCTTTTTTGTTACCAATGTTCCTTTTCTCTCTTTTCCCCATTATAAGTACTTTACATTTTTTTTCCTTTTAAATCAGTACGAATGATGTATGTCTTCTAATTCTTCAGTAATAGTATAATTTGACTTGATACCAAAGTGCATTTTTTCTAGTGGATCAGTGGTGGGGTAACAAGGTGTTTCTGATTAGTGTTTCTAACTAGATGTTTTAGACTCTTTGTTTAGATACATTTAAACATTAATACGGTACATTAATGGTGATTTGTAGATAGCTAAATGCAAGTTTACATATATATATATATATATATATATATATATATATATATATATATATATATATACACACATATACATATGTATACTAGGTTCTTTTTTTTCTCTCTCTGGCCTGGTTAACTGGTGGTTAAATGATTGAAATATTATAATATGATTTCTGATTTGAGGCAGCTGTTACTTCTAAATAGCTGTTTTTATATGAAAGGGTTAATTTTTTCATGATGTTGATGTTTTGTGAGGAAATTGGTGGTCTGTGTGACTGTTCTTAATGTGGAGATTCATAACATGCACTGACAAGGCAGCTGGAGTTTTTTTTTTTTTGCTTTCTGTAAACTCTAAAAGTTTAAAGATCTGAATTTCCTGCCAAAAATGCTTTTTTCTTCTCTAGAGACAACTTTTTCACAATTTTCTGAAGCTGCAGCTTGGGGAAACAACAGTGATGACATAATTTGACCTTTTGAACTTGTTAAATGGTTGTACTTAGAATTCTTTTCTCTTGAAATTCTGTTATCCTTCACTAGATACTTTAAATGGTAAATAGTTCTGATAAGTGTTTAATTCCTTTGAAAATACCTATGTTCTCTTATAGATGCATACATTCTGCAGACTCAATTACACTATTAGTAACTAATGACATCAGGTGAACTAGGAGCTGCATTAGAAAACTCATTATGCATATTAACATCAGACGTATGTTATATAACTAAACCTTTAGTAACTAAACAGAGGGTTGTGAGGCCCCTTTTTTTCTCTCTTTCTCCCGCCTTCCTGATGAAAGACGAGATATGAGTAATATGTGTATAATTGCAAAATATAATAGATATGTTGTAATAAATGTTTTATTTATATATATATATATATATATATATATATATATATATATATATATATATTTATGTATGTATATATATTCAACAGATCCTTGCATGAAAAATGTTAGATGACTGACAAAATGGTTAAATTATCTGATGTTTCTTGAAAAGTCTTGGAAATAAAAACAATCTTCTTAACCTGCAGCTTCTAATGTTTATACATACATTGATCTGATGTGTATTTCTGGCATAGCTATGTATTAAAGGTGCTATTATCATATGTGACATATCCATACAGCTTCAGATATATTGGACACACTCATTCTAATGTATATTTCATGGACTCAGATTTCTTTAGTTGCTTTCATAATGCTTTTCTTTTTTGTTTTTATACTATATTCTAAGCAGAGATGGATAATTTGTGTCATTTGGTATTGGAGAAGTGGTGGATGGATGGTTTAGTTACATTTTTAACTAAACCAGAAACCTTATGTTTCATATGTGTTTGTAAATAGTTTTGGGTTTTTGTTTGAAAGTAGTGCTTATTATACATTATGCATCCATGATAAGTAATTTTCAGTAGATTTCAAGCCAACATGGAAGAAAGGTCTTTCAGTAAGTAATACATTAAAACAAAGAGTTAGAAGGTCACACTGAAAAAACAATCAGAAAAAACTAATTGAAAACTCCAGCCAAGCTAGAACTTCCCATGAGTGACCTCCCAAACCTCCTGTAACAGAGGCACATGGGATATATGCAAATGACCCTTATGAACATCAGGTGTTTCAGCTATATGGCGGTTCTGATTGCCCATGACTTTTACATTTGAAGTCGTCATTATGACCTCGTCAGCATAACATACACATTATAGTCAATGGCTTATAAATGTTTATCATTAAATGTTAATGGTTTGAACAATAATGTCAAAAGAGCTGGTTTGCTTAAATATATCAAAATGCATAAAGCCCAGATAATTTTTTACAGGAAACCTGTCTATTAAAAAAAGATCTACAAAAATACTCATTCAATGGCTATACCATTCTAGCTGATTCATGTTTTAAGACTAAGAGAAGGGGCACTCTTATTCTATGGAAAAACACTTATACAATGCCAAGAATTATAGATGCAATTTCAGATAAAGATGGGATGCTAAGCATGGCTATTTTGGAAATTAATAGGAAGTATTATACTTTGATTAATACATACAGGATACCAGGAGTGAGTACTAAATATGTTGACAAATATCTGGACCTAATTACTTTAAATGCAAAAGGGGAAATTATAGCAACAGGTGATTTTAACTGCCTATTATCAGGCAGTGATACTTCTAAAAATGGTAAAATAACACTAACATCTCAGGCCAAGAAGTTAAGTGACTTTACAAACCAGATGAACCTTAAAGATCTACATGGTCTAAGAGAACATTATTCTTTATTCTATGCTCACTATTTATATCGGTTTGGTACACAAATAAATATTGATAAGGTCTTTGTATAAAATAATATACACTCTAAAATAAGTGATGCATCTATAATGACTTGTCCACTTTCGGTCCATAATGCTGTAAACTTTACATTAACTACTCATATAGAAGATTTAAGATTTCTACAGAGAATTCCTGCTTACATAACTAAGTTAAATGGCTTTAGGGAATGGATAATGAAAGAAATAGACATGTTTATGGAAACAAATGATAATGGTGAAGTGACTGATACTATACTATGGGCCACCTTTAAAGTTTATATATACTGTAGAATAAAATCTTGGTACCTTAGAATAAGGAGAGAGTGGGACAAAGAACTTTTAGACTTACAAAAAAACATAGACAAGATAAAAATGGACGCAAAACCAAATAACAAAGTAGACATAAAATTACTAAGTTAAATAAAAATACTTAGAAGTTCTGAATCATAAGGTAGCCATAAACCTGGAAAAAAGGAAATTGCAATCTTATGCTGTAAATCCCAAATATCTACATAAAGTAACAGTAAGATCCAAAAAAATAAACAATCAAAATCTTATTAATGATATTAAATATAAAAGTGATGGTTCAGTTAAGAGAAAGGGAGTAAATCAAATACCATCATGAAAGTATCGAACAAAGAAAACTATAACATGATTAAGACAAAAAGTGTCACTGTTAGAAGAGTATAATAGAGAGAAGACATCAACAGAAATACTTAGTAAGGATAAAAATGATGTGCAGTTTTAGGACAGACCAGGATCTATCAAACACTATTGTAAGTAATAAACTAAA
The DNA here is from genome assembly GCF_019279795.1 of Protopterus annectens. NCBI lineage: Eukaryota > Metazoa > Chordata > Ceratodontiformes > Protopteridae > Protopterus > Protopterus annectens. Next base: position 861,281,715 of record NC_056748.1, on the reverse strand, counting down.
GATATCAGCACAGACAGAAAAACTTAGAATATATGTAAAGGAAAAGTGCAAAATAAGCAGTTCATTGATAACCAACTTTTATAGAGAATTGGGAAACAAAGGAATAGAAATACCACGAAAAAAGAAGAAACTGGCACATTTTGGACAGATGTCTATGAAGAACCTGTGGAACATAATGAAGTTTCTGAATGGATAGAAGTAAAAGAAACAGAAGTTCAGATGTATAGGATATGAAATGGGGTGATGTAACGGCCAGAGAATTTGAAACAAAATTAAGAAGAGCTCCTAACTGGAAAACCCCAGGCCCAGATGCAGTACCTAACTTTTGTTGAAACAGGAAAAATGATACTCCTCCTTAAGAATTAACCTGCAAACTGTCCTAAAATCTACAAACCAATAACTTGCCTTCTGATGATGTATAAACTGTACACTGGAATTGATGCTGACAGAGTTTATAGTCATTTAGAAGAAAACTCAGTCATGGCAAAAGGGTAACAAAAAGTCATATGTAGCAATGGACCATTTGCTGTTAAATAAAGTCATAACTGAAAATTGTAAAAAGGGAAGAATCTAAGTATGACATGGATAGATTATGAAAAAAACACTTGACAGCATCCCACATTCATGGATAAAGGAGTGATTACAGATATACAAGATGCATCTTACATTGATTGTTACATTACAGTGACCATGAAACAGTGACAAACAACTTTGCTGCTAAGCCATGATAAAGGGCAAATTATTATCATTGGGATAAAAATTCAACTGGGGATAGTCATAGGCGACTTTGTCACTGTTGCTCTTTTGTCTTGCCCTTAACCTGTTAAGTTGTTTACTTAACAGATTAGGTCAGGGTTGCAATTTGGCTCCCAGAAAAAAACAAAGGGCAAATACATTTCATCTTCTTTTTCTGCATGATTTAAAACTGTATAGTTCTTTACAGTTCTGTACATCTATAGACGAGGAGCTGAAAGCAAAACTGGAAGTGGTTAAAGCTTTCTCAGATGATATAAGAATGTCATTTGATCTTGATAAATGCGCAGAAGTAACATTTAAAGCAGGAAAGCTGCAGCACAAAGAACTTATCAGTCTGAGACAGGAATGTGATATAAAGGAACTTGAGGAGGAGGGAGTGTATAAATATTTGGGAATTGGTGGTGGATCAGCAATAAAACATAAACAAATGTGAAAAAAATCAGTAAGGAATAGTTTAGAAGATTAAAATTAATACTGAAAACAGCCCTGACATCTAGGAACCAAGTCCAAGCTGTAAACCAATTTGCTCTTTGAAAGTGGTTGGCATGTCTCAAAAGGTATTGGATCAATTGGACAACAGCATAAGAAAAATGCTTCATACTTATCAAATGATATGTAAAAATCAAAGTAAATGAAGATTATATATTCTTCATTCTGATGGAAGTATGGGCCTCCTTGAAACTGATAACAGGTAGAGATCTATAACTGTGGGACTGTGTACATATCTGCTGACCTCACAGGATCCAAATATTGTAAAAGTTTTAAAACATTAGGAGAATAAGTCTGTTAATCCTTTGTACAATTTTTCTTATCATCAGCATTGGAACCTATGTCATATTTAAGAAGACTTTTTGTTTTAATAAAAATCCTCAACCAAAAAATCACTCACACACACACACACACACACACACACAAAACACCCTCATAACATGTTAACTTAATACAAATACACATAACTGTGTGCATCTTCAAATAATGAAGTTTAACCCTTGTAAAAGGAGCATCTGTGCCATACAGGTCGAAATTAATCTGAAATCGAAGTTATCCATGCTGAGACACAAGTTATTGCCTGTGCTTCTACTTGCACTAATTGGAGTGTGTTTTTTTTTTTTTAATCTTTGTTGCCCTGTAAGATAAGAAAACAACTTACATGCTTTCAGAAAACATTATCTTTTAGCTTTGAAGAAACCAGAGATGTCCTTCAAGGATGCATCTGCAGTCCTTACAAATGGATTGTCCTGTCGTCAGGCAGCCCTTCGGTTGGCCGGATTCCAAAGTCTGGGTCCGGCTTCGGCTGGTGTCGCACTTCACCCGACGTCATCGCTGCAGTTTTTCGGGTATAAAGGCATCAGCTGACGCCATCTTCCTCAGTCTTTCTTGCCGCCCAAGCAGAAGCTGTTCGCAAGTGCCGGTCGGTCAGATCCAGAGATTACTACTACCGAATACTATCAAGACTTCTGAAAGCTAAGTACCCGCTGGGGACTCTTTCTTGCCTCAGCCGATGTCAGAGAAAGTGAATAACTGTTTATCTTGTGGGAAACAAATACCTCATAAAGATTTCCACTCCTACTGCATACATTGTTTAGGCCCAGACCACGACGTAGCAGCTTGTTTAGCCTGTGCTTCTTTTAACTGACGGACGCTTAGACGTCGGTCGGAGTTTGCTGAACAGATTTTCGGCTCTGATTTTGCCTATATTATGCCGTCGGATCCTCCGACAACGCAAATTACCAAAAAACGCAAAGAAAAGGACCGACACTCGCGGTCCGCGGTTTCGGCCGAAACCGCGATTAAGCAAACTGCGAGTGTCTCGGTTTCGGCCGAAACCGAGCAAGCGGTTCTTTCTTCAGCCGAAACCATGCCTTCTACCGAGGCCTCCTCTAACCTGGTAGAATCGGCTTCTGAAATCCAACCTTCTGTTGCGGTTTCTCAGGAATTATCAGACACTATTCCCCTGGATATTTCAACCCCTGCACGTGGAGCTGCTAGGCCTCCTGCAGCCATGTCTATTAAGGCCTTTGCCAGGGCTAAAGCAGCCAAAGCTTCAAAAACGGTGCCTGCCAAACCCCCCTCACACAGGCCCAGCACCAGCTCCCATATGCTTTCTTTGGCTGAGGATCTCATTTCCTTAATTTGTGGATTCCAGCCTCATCCAGACAGGACCTCTCTCCCACCTCCAGAAAAGAGGCCTAGAGCAGAGCCCCCTGAGCCAGTATCCACAGATGATTCCTCTGATGACTCAGAACATACAGACCCTCCTGAGGCTCCTTATTCCCCTTACGAAGACTCTGATGCTGAAGAGTCCATTCCTTCAGCCTCTCCACCTGAGGAATTTTCCTTTGGGGAAACCTTGCATGCTATGAGGGAACAATTTCAGTGGCAGGGCCAAGATTTCTCAGACTCCAGAAAAAGGCTTAGAACCTTTCTACATTTGCCACAACATAGGCCTTTAGCTATACCTCCAGTTCTTTCTGTTGTAGATGATGCATTTAATGATGCTTGCACTGCTCCTGATTCATTACCTCCGGCCCTGCTAAGCCCGATAGGTTCTACAGGGTCCCGGACACTCATCACCATTTATACAAGGCTCCTTTTGCAGATCCAGAGACTATCTCCCAGGGCCCTAAAGCTGTAGCAGCTACTTCTACTAAAACCCTCCCTCTGAAAGGGAATCCAGGTCCTTAGAGAGATGGGGTAAAAAGTTTACACCTCTGCTACTTTGTCAGCTAGGGCTTTGAACTGCCAATTTCATATGATTCAATATCAAGAGTTTATGCTTGACCAGTTAACTAAAAGCTGTCCTCTGAAGAATCTTTAGATAAAAATATGTTCAGGAAATGGTACATAACATACAGCAGGTTAGTAACCATTCTTTAAAATGTGGCTATGATGCACTGGAGGCTTCCTTTAGATCAGCCATGACTGACACAGTTATCAGGAGACATGCATGGTTGAAAGAACAGGCATTACCAGACCATGTCAAATCAAAGCTTTTAGATGCACCCATGGACAAGGTCAATTTATTTGGTTCCCTGCACAGCAGGTACTAAAAAAGATGGAAGAGAAGGCGAAATCTGTACAAACAGTGAAAGATTTCTTACAGGTTCAACCTCCAAGGTTTAGCAGGAACTGGCCCTCCAAGAATTGGTCCTTTCCGGACTCCTCTAAGACACAGAGAGGCAGGAATAGGCGTTCAAGAGGCAGAAACCAATCCAGGGGTGCCTACAGGGGACGCCAGTGGCAAGGTAACAACCAGCAAGGCACGGACGCAGCCACCACCACTACAACAACTCAATCACAGTGACTTGGCAGTGGCACCGCCTACCAGGGAACAACTAGAAGCACCCTTAGGCGGAAAGCTATCCTTATTTTCAAAGAACTGGCATTGCATCACAAGGGAAAATGGATTTTGCAAACTATAGACCAAGGTTACAGGTTCCATTTCCATACTCTACCAGGAAAGAGAGGAATGCCAAACCTACCACCTACTCAAAGGGCAGAAGCTCTAAAGCAAATATCTCAACTATTAAGAATGAGAGCTGTGGAAAAGGTACCATCTATGGAGCAAGGAAAGGGATTTTACTCCAGACTCTTCCTGGTACCAAGAAAAGAAAACAAATGGAGGCCTATTCTAGACCTGTCCGCTTTAAACACATTCCTCATTGTTCCAAAATTCAAAATGCTGACCCTACAGCAGCTTCTTCCCATGCTGGGCAAGGAGTCTTGGCTGGTAACTCTAGATCTCAAGGAGGCATACCTGCATGTCCCCATATGACCAATTTGCAGAAGATACCTCAGATTTCTTGCAGGATCAGAGCATTATCAATTCTCAGCATTGCCCTTTGGCTTATCTACTGTGCCCAGAGTGTTCACGAAATGCCTGGCATCAGTAATTGCTCATTGCAGACTTCAGGGATCCAAATTTATCCCTACCTGGACGACTGCCTGATACAAGCGGACAACAAAAGCAAGCTAACAGAAGACTTACAAAGAGTCATTTACCTGCTGCAAGCCCTGGGATATACAGTCAATATAAAAAAGTCAAGGCTGATTCCATCCCAAAGAATAACCTTTCTGGGTGCAGAGCTGGACACATCAAAACAAATGGCATTCCTAACTGCAGAAAAGAAAGAGCAACTACCTCTCTACTTCTTGGCATTAACAAAGCAGAACCATCTAACTGCAAGAAAAGTACTACAAGCCCTAGGCTTCATGGCATCCTGCATAATTCTGGTCCCTCATGCCAGACTGCTTATGAGAAAGCTACAGTGGTACCTAAAGAATTTGTGGTCCCAACACAAGCACAGCCTAGAAACCAAAATTCCAATAATCCCATGCCTGAAGCAAGAGTTCCTATGGTGAGCTCAGGCCTGTCAATCAAACACAGGATTGCCCTTCTGCAACAGTCAACCAAGCCAAACCATCACGACAGATGCCTCAGACCTCGGTTGGGGGGCACACATGCTGGACAAGTGCATACAAGGCTTATGGACTCAAGACTAGCTGCGCCTGCACATAAATCTAAAGGAAATGCTGGCAGTAAAATTGGCAATCCAGTCATTCAGACCATTTCTCCAAGAAGGTCAGTTGATGATAAGGACAGACAACACCACAGTTATGTGGTACATCAACAAACAGGGAGGCACACATTCATATCCTCTATGCCGGCTGGCACTGGACCTATGGGATGTGGCTCTGAGCTACAACATTCAGTTACAAGCAATTTTTGTACCGGGAAAAGAAACATTCTAGCAGACATATTAAGCAGAACTACCACAGATGCCCACGAATGGATGCTGCATCCGGACATCTTCAAAGTCATCACAAGAGAATGGGGATTACCACAAATAGACTTATTTGCATCCCCACTCAATCACCAGCTAAAGAAATTCTGCACAAGGACGTACCACCCACTTGCTTGGAAGGTGGACTCCCTATCTTTCAGTTGGAAAAACCTGACAGCATACGCATTCCCACCACTTCCTTTGATGCACAAGGTGCTTCTGAAGATCAAAGAGGAACGTCCAAGGATCATCCTGATAGCTCCAGACTGGCCAAGACAACATTGGTACCCATTGCTGAGGAGCATGTCTCGGGAACAAATATGGACACTACCCCTGATCCCATTACTGTTAACACAGAACAACTACAACATCCTGCATCCAAACCTGAAAACTCTGCAGCTAACTGCCTGGAACATTACATAAGAGCAATTAACCCAAATTTATCTCAAAAGGGTTAAAGACATAATCCTGGAGGCTCGTAGACCTTCAACAAGAAAGAATTATGCAGCAAAATGGAGAAGATATCTCATTTGGAGTACTGCAAAGGGAAAAGATGTGACACTGGTAAACATAGCCAACATCCTGGTGTACTTGGCAGAGCTCTTCCATACAGGCCTGTCCTATTCTTCCATCAAGATACATGCATCAGCTATTTCAGCAGAATACAGCTTGGATCCTCCTGTCTTCTCTCATCCTCTGCTCAGACAGTTTCTGAGAGGAATTAAAAATGTAAAACCTCCCAGGAAACCACCATTGCCAGCATGGGACTTGAACTTTGTGCTAGAAAAATTGACGCTTCCCCCTTTCGAACCAGCAGCAACAGCAGAATTACAATACTTATCCTGAAGACTGCTTTCCTGCTGGCAATAACTTCAGCAAGAAGGGTCTCTGAACTACAGGCATTAATGGCAGTGCAACCCTTCCTGATCTTCCATCAAGATAGAGTGTCCATGAGAACAAATCCTACATTTATGCCTAAGGTGGTATCCAGAGTGTCTTTAAATCAGGCTATCCACCTACCTACATTCTTCCCAACTCACAGAACAGGGAGAAAGACTCTTGCATACCTTGGATGTACATAGACAATTACGCTACTACCTGGACAGGACCAAGTCCAATAGAAAAACTGACCAGCTTCTGGTAGCATATGCAACAGGAAAGGAAGAAAAACCAATTTCAAAACAGACAATCTCCAAATGGATAGGAAATTGCATTAGATTTTGTTACTCCTACCATGGAAAGAAAACTCCAGAGAACATCAGGCCTCACTCCACAAGGGCTACAGCCACTACCACAGCTTTCTTACGAGGAGTGGCTACCAAGGACATTATAGAGGCTGCTACTTGGACCTCCGTGCATACATTTGCCAAGCATTACAATTTACCTTTATACTCTAGATCCCGAGCAGGTTTTGCCACTGCTGTTTTGCAAGGGATCCTAACTACACCATAATCTCTACTCTTTTCCTCCTCCCCTAGTTTAGCTATGGTATTCTACCCATTTGTAAGGACTGCAGATGCATCCTTGAAGGACATAGTACAGTTTTGTACCTACCATAAATGTAGATGTCCGATAGGAATGCATCTGCAGTCAGGATTACCCACCCACCTTCCCCTCTGAGGTATTTGCCATCCTTCAGCTAGCTTGGGGGGGATCTATTATGGTGTATTTGTTTATATATATATGTACATACATGCTTATTTTATGTGTTTGCTCTCTACTATTTGGAAACATTGGCATTTATCCAAATTTAGCCATCCAAGAGGGCACCTGGCATCTGGGGCAAGAAACACTGAGGAAGATGGCGTCGGCTGATGCCTTTATACCCGAAAAACTGCAGTGATGACATTGGGTGAAGTGCGACACCAGCCGAAGCCGGACCCAGACTTTGGAATCCGGCCGACCGAAGGGCTGCCTGACGACAGGACAACCCATTTGTAAGGACTGCAGATGCATTCCTATCGGACATCTACATTTATGGTAGGTACAAAACTGTACTTTCTGTCTTTTATTGCCCTATTATCAGTTTGTCTCATGGGTGGCCGTGGTGCTGCAAAGATTAGTGTTGCTGCCTCACAGCAAGAGGTCCTCCAGTTCGATTCTTGGCTAGGGTGCCTTCTGTGCATAGTCTGCATGTCCTCCCTGCGGTCGCGTGGGTTTTTTCCTGGCACTCCGGTTTACTCTCACATCCTAAAAACATGCTTCAGGTGGATTGGACACTCTAAATTGGCCCTAGATGTGAGTGTGTATGTATGTGTGTGTGTGTGTGTGTGTGTGTGTGTGTGTGTGTACCCAGCTGGCAACTCGACACTGTAAAACTCCACCGCCAGTCAATTCTGTGGACCGTTGGCAACCCCTAACTGGGAAAAGCTGAAAGCAGAAGATCAGTTTGTCTCCTGGAAACATAACAGAAAAAATAAAAGTAGCCCTCTGCTGCAGCCTGAAAGACAGGATGAAACAAAAGAAAAACTTTTCATTATATTCAGTGTTCTCATATTTACTTGTTTCCATTTACCATTTGTTAATAGTTTAAGCCAATGGTCTTAATTCAGACATGCACCTATGCAAAAGTAAAAGAAAACATATCAACCCAACCTATGTTATGATCTGTGTACTTTTGCACCCCATCCCCCTACCTCAAAAAAAATTGCAACATATTAACTTTAAAATGCTTTTGCCTAGCTTTTCTTTTCACACTGTGATTATTACATTTCTTAATGCCAAAAAAAGAAACAGAAAAAAGACATCTGTTTACTTAGTAACTTTATTACATACAAGAACAACTAAACATACTTAACTGTAAGATATGTTTACATATCTTATAGATACATAAGATACATCCCCAAGTTTAATGTAATATAACTACTGTTAAAGCTTAGTGCCCTGGTGTTTATAACCTCACCTAACGCTCTGCTGTTAGTCATTTGAATATAGGCAGTTTCCCTAAGTGTAAGGATGCTGGTTTTGTAGTGTACGAACCACTGTTTTTGTCATTGCCTTAGTTTTCAAGTCATTTATCCTTTTTACCAATCGGCTGCTTTTTTCAGTATCATATAGTGTCTTGTACTGCTGCTATAAAGTAGTCTTTTTTGCTGTTATTGAACTGGCAATTTATATCTCCTAAAACTCCATATTGTAGAGGCTCACTCTAGAGAGAACTTGTGTCTGGTCCTAGTATTATTCTTCAAGCCTTAAAGTCACTGTAACAGCCTGAAACCTCCTCTACGGAATGCTTATATAAATTGTAGAGTACCTCGGCTTTAGCGGTGTGTATAAATGTACGAGTAATATATATATATATATATATATATATATATATATATATATATATATATATATATATATATATGTAAACATATCGGTCTAGCACTGTATTTATTTAGTAGATATTCTCTTACAGCAGTAATTTGAACTGAGCAATGTTTACCACATTACAAATGTCACACTCTGCTGACTGTACATGTAGCTGGATCTGTGTGCTTTACAAGTTATTACCACTTGCTGATTTAACTGATTAATCCAATATAACATTGTTTTTGTTGTCTGTAACTCCTCTCGCTTGCATTCATCCTATCTCTGCTCTCTTCCTAACCCAGCTCTTCTTTTTGCTCTCTCCCTTTCTAGTTTACACAAGCCACCATCCAACAGATGTTCTTCGTGTTTCACTGTTGCAGTCATCACATTTGGGTTATCTGCTTGCAGTAGCCCTCATTCGGCCTGATTATCAAAGTCTTGGGTCCTGCGTCGGTTGCTGTCTCATCTTCCATGACATCAGGTAGTCAGGGGTATAAGCATGCAGCCGACACCATTACACCAGTCTTTCTTGCCGTGCAGTGTCTGAAGCAGAAGCAGTTCGCAAGTGCCGGTCGGCCAACTCCTGAAATTTTCGTTTTCGAGTTTCAGATTCGAAGTCTTCAACTAAGCTAAGTACCCTGTTGGAGATCCCTTTTCGTGCTCTAAACCGATGTTAGTAAAAGTTAACAATTGTATTTCTTGTGGAAAGCAAATACCTCATAAAGATTTTCATTCATACTGCATTCCTTGCTTAGGCCCAGACCATGACGTACCTCGCTGTCGGTTTTGTGCCTTATTCAATCCTCGTACTATTCATCGTCGGTTTATTTATGCATCTAAATATTTTGGTACTCGGTTCAATTATCCAGAAATGGCTTCGGTAAGCCACCTGACTACTGACATTCTGAAAAAAACCCAAAGGTAAAGACAGAGACAGACCGCATAGGTCCAAAGCTGCCGATGGCACTTCTCCTAAGCTAGTCGCCAGTTCACTGGTACTCAGTGAGGCACTTTCGCAGCCCCTGATACCCACTACGTCTGATTCGCAGGCCTCTACTGAGACCCATTTGGAGTCCGGTATGCCGCGAGATGCTTCTTCGACTGTGGAACCTGTGGATGTCTCTACCTTGTATGCCGCCGGAGTCGCTGTGCAGGCACCGGCTTCTGAGGGTGTATTCAGGCCTACTGACTTGCATATTAAACCAATGCCATTTTCTTTTTCAAGGCCTAAAACTTGATCCAGTCCTAGAAAACCGACGCCCAGACTGCATGGTCAGGCCTGTATGCCTAAAAAGAAAATGATAAGAATGGCTGAAGACCTTATTACTCTAATCAGGGGAAGCCACCCTTCCCCCTCTAAGAGACCTAGGACTGATTTTCCTTCTGATTCTTCTTCTGATCAGGATTCTGAAATTTCTGTTTTCTCTGATGACCAGGATTTGCCCTTATCTACCAATGAGGATTCTGATGCAGAGGACTCCATTCCCTCTGCGTCCCTTCTAGAGGATTTTTCTTTTGGTGAAACCTTGCATACTCTTAGAGAGCATTTCCGCTGGGAAAGCCAGGATTACTCTGACTCCAAAAAGAGGCTTAAGGAATTCTTACTCCTGCCTCAGCACAGGCCTTTAGCTATCCCTCTTGTACTGGACATTGTAGATGATGCTTTCTCGGAAACTAGTCTGGCCCCTGACTCTTTACCTCCTGCTCCCAGAAAACCTGATAGGTATTACAGGGTACCTGACTCTCACAAGTTCCTCTTTAAAAATCCTACTGCGGATCCTGTGACCATTTCACAGGGTCCCAAGGGCATTAAGGCTACTACTGCCAAAAATCCTACCCCCTCTGATAGAGATTCCAGGGCGCTGGATAGATGGGGTAAGAAGGTATACACTTCTGCAACTTTGGCCATTACGGCCTTGAACTGCCAGTTTCATATGTTAAAGTATCAGCTGCATGTTATCGGATTGCTTAAACAGAAAATGATGTTGATTCCTGACTGTGCTAAAAATAAGGATTTACAGGATTTAATGCATTCTGCTGAACAAGTTGGAAAACATACTTTGCAATGTGGTTTTGATTCATTAGAGACATCTTGCAGGGCTGCTGTCACTGGGTCTGTACTTAGAAGGCATGCTTGGCTTAAAGAACAATCTTTGCCAGATCATGTTAAAGCTAAATTACTGGATGCTCCCTTAAACCAAGACCGCCTGTGTGGCAAAAAAAGCAGTAGTAGTAGTACTTAAAAAGGTAGAGGAAAAAGCTAAATATATGCAAATTGTTAAAGATTTCCTGCAAGTACAGCCTCCCAGATTTAGTAGGCATTGGCCCTCTAAGAATTGGTCCTTTCCTGCCTTTTCCAGGCCTTCTCAGTCCAAACCCAGAACCAACAGAACACCCAGGCTTCAGTCTCAAGCTACTCACAGGCCTAAGCAGTGGGGGCCTCCCACTTCCAAAGCAGGGAGTAGTAAACTGTCTCAATGACTTAACTTTAAACTTTTCAAGCCCTGCTCAACTGACTGTTCCTTTAGGGGGAAAGATTGCCCTGCATGCAAAAAATTGGGAACTCGTTACCCAGGACAAATGGGTTCTAAATATAGTTTCCCAAGGATACAGATTCCACTTCCACTCCGTACCAACCCCAAATGGTTGGCCAGACCTACCCCCAAATCAGTGGGCAGAGGCTCAAAAGCAAGTTCTCTCTCTTCTAAGTATCAGGGCTATTCAACCTGTCCCAGAAAAAGTATGGGGGCAAGTTTTCTACTCAAGACATTTCCTGGTGCCTAGAAAAGACAATTCCTGGCGTCTTATCCTGGACCTGTCTATCCTAAACACTTTTTTTGGTAATCCCAAAATTCAAGATGCTAACTCTTCATCAGCTGCTTCCTATGTTAGGCAAAGATGCCTGGTTGGCAACATTCGATTTAAAGGAAGTTTACCTGCACATCCCAATAAGGGAATCTTGCAGAAGATACTTATGCTTCAGAGCAGGCTACATACACTATCAGTTCTCTGCACTGCCTTTTGTGAATACCATGGGCGCAGTAGATAAGCCAAAGTACCTAGCTCCAGTCATTGCATTTTGCAGGCAAAGGAATATTCAAAATATACCCATACCTGGACGATTGTCTAATTCAGGCAGAAAGCCAGGACATTCCATTAAATCATATGGCATTTGTAAAGAAATTGCTAACTTCTCTGGGGTACACCATAAACGAAAATAAATCACATTTTGTACCCTGCCAACAAATTGTATTCCTGGAAGCAAGCTTCAATACAACTTCCCAGATGGCCTACCACATGCCAGAGAAACAAGTTCATTTGACAGCCTACTTCAAACTACTGGCCACAATGACCTAGCTATCTGCAAGGAAAATACTGCATGCCTTGGGGTTCATGACTTCTTGCATTCTACTAATTCCATATGAAAGACTGCATATGAGGAAACTACAATGGTATCTAAAAAGTCTATGGGGTTAACATTTTCAGGATCTAGAATCAATGATTCCTATCATACCTTGTCTACAGATAGAGTTCCTTTGGTGGGCAGAGGCCTGCCACCAAAACAAGGGACTGCCATTCACTCTACCCCCTGCCGCCCAAACCCTAACAACATACGCATCAGATTATGCATGGGAGGTTCACTTAGCAGGGCAGTGCATTCAGGGCAAATGGAATCCAAGTCAAATGCACCTGCATATCAATCAGAAAGAAATGTTAGCTGTACAGAATGCTCTGACAGCCTTCAAGGACCACATTTTTCCAGGACAATTATTGGTAAAGACAGGCAACACCACTGTTATGTGCTACATAAATATGCAGGGGGAACCCACTCATACCCTCTCTGCAGACTAGCCATGGCTCTGTGGAACACAGCCTTGAGCTACCAAGTGCACCTACAGGCTCAGTTCTTGCCAGGAAAGCTAAATACACTGGCAGACGACCTAAGCAGAAATCGCATGGACCCACACGAGTGGAAACTGGAACCAAAGGTATTCAACATGTTGAGAAACAAATAGGGGAGCCCAGAGATAGACCTGTTTGCCTCCCCCTAGAACTATCAATTGGACAAATTCTGCACAAGGACTCCCCACAAATAAGTTTGGAAAGTGGATGCTCTGCCCTTCACCTGGAAAAACCTATCAGTTTATGCCTTTCCCCCCTCTGCCTCTTCTCTCCAAGGTGCTACTAAAGATCAAACAGGACAAACCAAGGACAATACTGATTGCACCAGACTGGCCAAGCCAACACTGGTACCCCCCTCTTGTGCAGTATGTCACTGCTGGCACCATGGCACCTGCCTCAGACCCCTGCCCTGCTGTTCTAGCAGGAGGGTCAGATTCTGCACCCACAGCTTCAAACCCTGAACCTGACAGCCTGGCTAATTACCTGATCTCTCTGTTAACCATCCCTCAGTAAGCAAGTGATGGATGTCATTCTGGAGGCAAGGAGGCCTAGTACTAGAAAATCCTATGCTGAAAAATGGAAGAGATTGTGTTCCTGGAGCCAAACTCAGGGGATGGGCACAGCAGCGCCCAATTTGCCTTATATTCTTCAATACTTAACTGAGATGCTTTAACTTTTCCTCCATCAAAATTCATGCCTCAGCCATTTCAGCTCATTACAGTACAGAACCACCCCTCTTTTCTCATCCACTGCTGAAGCAATTCCTCAGATGGGCCAACCCAGGAGAGCCCCTACTCCAGACTGGGACCTTAACTTTGTATTGGAAAAGCTCACTCTACCTCCCTTTGAGCCAGCTGCAAAGGCAGAGTTGAAATTTCTTTCTTGGAAAACAGCCTTCCTTCTAGTCATCACTTCAGCAAGAAGGGTGTCTGAATTACAGGCCCTCATGACAGTGGAGCCTTTCATCATCTTTCATGCGGGCATGGTGTCCCGCAGGACCAATCCCTCCTTCATGCCCAAGGTGGTATCCACTGTGGCCCTTAATCAGTCTATTAATTTGCCAACCTTCTTTTCTAATCCACAGAACAAAGGGGAGCAAATACTGCACTCCTTGGACATACACAGACAACTTAGATTTAACTTGGACAGGACTAAGCCTCTCAGGAAATCTAAACAGCTGCTGGTTGCATTTGCTACAGAGGCAGAGGGGAAGGCCATTTCAAAGCAAACCATTTCTAAATGGATAGGCCATTGCATTCATTTCTGCTATAAGCACCATGGAAAACCTACCCCACAGGGGATAAGACCACATTCAACCAGGACTGCATCTACTTCTACAGCCTTTCTCAGAGGTGTCCCTACCAGGGACATCCTAGAAGCTGCTACCTGGAGTTTTGTACATACCTTCACCAAGCATTACCACTTGCCAGTTTTTTCTAAATCCAGCGCTGGCTTTGCCACTGCAGTCTTGCAGGGTCTTATAGCTGGTCCTAATGCTATCTAATTACCTCCTCCCATCCTTAGCTTTGGGAATCTACCCAAATGTGATGCAACAGTGAAACATGAATGACATAGTACAGTTGTGTACACTTACCATAAATGTAGATGTTTGAGTATATTCACTGTTGCAGTCCTGGTTACCCTCCCTCCAGCCCCCTGACTTCTATTGACTGTACCTCTATTGTTTACTATGCTTAAAGCTTTTTGGTGTATTTGCTTTTTTGTTGGAGTTGTAACCTTGTATATAATTGCTTCCCATTATGGGGGCACCTGACATCTGGGTCAAGAAAAACTGGTGTAATGTCATCAGCTGCATGCTTCATACCCCTGACTACCTGACGTCATGGAAGATGAGACAGCAACCGACGCAGGACCCAAGACTTTGATAATCAGGCCGACTTAGGGCTGATGACCCAAATGTGAATACACTTGAACATCTACATTTATGGTAAGTGTACACAACTGTACTTTCTATTGCCACCATTTCCCCAAGGCTGCAGGACCTTGCCTTTGACTGCGACCATGTCCCAATGCTCTCAGAGACTTTTATGTAAAATAGTTTAACCAACCAATGTATGTTGAATACTAGTGGTTGTAAAATACTTCCCTGTAAATTATTTAACTTTTACTGGGTTGCACGCTACCAGGATGCCAGCAGTTTACTGTTCGCCTTAATTTAGTTGTCCTTCACTTTTAGCTTCTTGCTTTATTATTCCAAACCCAATTACTAGTTTCCTAAAGCTGTAGCCCTCCTTTTCAACCTACCTCCCTCTAACCTAATCTCCACTTTAAAATACATAAACTAAGCAAATAAGTAAACCTTTCAGTGGTAAGAGTTAAGCACTCTTAGCTTACCTAATCTGGCTTTTACCATCTTGCCATCCAGGTTTGTGCTTGAAGTGGCTGATAGTTTTATTTATTTAGATAACCGTGTGCACACTGAAGACTGGGGCTTACCCACTCTTGTCTGCCCTACCTCCGCTTGGGTTCACGATGCTCCCCTACCCAATTCCCACCCACCCCCATTCTTATTTCCTTTATATTTACCCTAATTAACAACTCCACCAATCTCGCATTCAAACTCCACCCCCACCCTCTCCCATTCACACTTGTTCAAATATACAGCACCCCTATTTCTACATACTTAACTCCATCTCTGTCTCTCTCTCCTTTAATTTCTGGTCAACTTTCCCATCTCACACTATTTTTTCTCCCTCCTTATTCTACACTCCTTACCTCCCAATATCCTATTTCTCCTCTAACCCCTCATTCTCTAGACTACCTTTCAACCCCTCCCAAACATACTGTCACTCTTCTTTTTCTTCTCCTGCATTCTAACACTTCTTACTATGGCTCTTTGACAACAACTGTGCAATCACCTACCCTCCCTATCTCCACAGTGACGTACAAACCACTATCAATTGCTCCATTGCTCCCTTACTATTCTCTACTAGCACAACACATTTCCACAAAATTAAAATCCTTCCAGTTAATACTCATAAAATCAGACTCAAGTACTTTTTCTGTTTCCCCAGCAATCTCAAAATTAAATGTCTTAGTTACCTTACTATGTTTTGGTGACATTCACCCTAATCCTGGACCTCACGTCACTACTTCTACCCACAGTTCTACTGACAGCTCTAACATCTCTCCATATTCTCCTACTCTATTAAAGCTGATGTGCTGTATGCTTTCAAATATTCTTCTGTCAGCTTGCATAACTGTACTGCAGGTAGTAAGTGTACACATAGTTTCTTAGTTCTCATGAATGCCAGCTCCGTAGATAAAATTGTGTAATGCTCCACTGTGCATGCAACTCTTCTTGACCTTGTTCTCAGCAGTAATGCCCATGCATAGAACAGCCCCCCAACTGTGGTAACGTCTGACCACCATGCTGTTATCTTTTTCTCTCCTCTCTTTCTCTCTCAGTACTACCATGCTCTCTCAAACACTACTACATTCAAAACAAGCCTCTTGTTGTTCTTAGATAAATTGGATACATTTGAGTGCCTTTCCACCCACTCACAAAGCTGTTGCATTTACCTTTCTACTTCCATCTAAACAACTGCATAGATAATCTTCCCCTATACCCCGCAAATACAATGGATAATGAAGGAATACATTCCTACATAACCAAATTGCATAACAGAAAAAAGGGCTACTTGCCATATGTATGTATGTAAACTTCTTCCCTTTATCACAATAGTGATCTAAAACACCTTTGCAAAAATATTAAGTACTGTGTTAGAAAATGCAAGTTTATCTATGAATTAAATGTGCAACTTCTGCCAAAAACAACTACAAAATATTTTTGTATCGTTCAGGGATCTCAGACGTAACAGTTCTGCTTGGAGCTAGTATCAAATGGTTCCACTTTTTCTGATTTTGAGTCCATCACCAACACTGACAAATTTAACTCCAACTTCACCCTATCTACCCAGCCATTAGTTCCACCTGTTACCCACTGACAACACCTCACCTTATAATCTCTTTTGATTGAATTTTAACTTCTGTATGCAAGACCAAGAACAACACTTCCATGGTTACAGACAGTGCATTGGGTTGCCTTCAGGTTTCCTCAACCCTGTCTTTTCATGTTTAATACTAGCCTCATCACCATTGTACCATATGCTTTGATGACTGCTGTAGTGCCCCACTTCATAAATGGTTCCCACCATAGACCCAGGTGATTACAGATCCATAGGTGTTGCCTGTAATATAGCAGGTCTCATAAATTTTGATATAGGGAACCTGGAGATGCTCATTGTGTTTCATTGTTGCAGTAATGATAGTATGGGATATCCTTGCTGTGGTAGCCCTTGGCTGATCCAAATACCAGAAACTTCATCCCCTCCTCCTGGGCTGGTAGACACCCTTTGCCTGATAACAGGATGCCTGGGTTATAGGTGTCATCTGCCAATACCGTATTAACAGTTCTTTCTTGCCACTGGAGCCCGAAGCATAGAGTTTGTACAGTATGTATGTGTTGGTCCATGCCAGAGATATTCTAAAGCTAAGTACCCTACTGGGGAATCTTGTATTGTTTTTTTTAGAATGTGTAATTAGATGTTCTCTAAGAGAAATACTTGCCTTGAGTATGGAAAGCAAATTCCACATTGAGAATACAATATTTATTTAATTTAATTAAATTAATTAATTAATTAATTAATTAATTAATTAATTAACTTTATTTATGTATTTGCAGTTTGTTTTACCAGGATGGCCCGTTGGTCCACGAAGAGCCCATTTTCAATGGAGACCTGGGGAGAAAAGCTCCAGTAAATACAAATACTGTTGTTGTGTCGTTCGGCTTTTCGCCACAGCGGAACTCCGGTCCACTAATGATTGGCAGTAGATTTTTACGTGCTGGCTTGCCGGGCCTAACGCACAACCTTCAACGAAGAATCGCCCAACTGTAAATTACAGAATTACAAAATAACAATTACAAAGTTTACAAAAGCACTTAAAGAGACATTAGGAAAAAAATACATGGTAACAGTTGCAATAAATTGGCATTTGATGGAGCAAATGCATGAAAAATCCCATTATAAATAAATTAAGGTAGTATAAAGAATGCAAGTTCCTTCTGGAAATTATGGGCTAAAGGAGGCTATTAGCAGATATGTTTGGTATAGAGAGAATTATAGTTAAGGATGTTATGTAGGATGAGAGCAAGAGCATTCCCATTGTGAGATTAGGTGCGAGTGAAGTAAAGTTTTAAAGGTAGAGACTGTTAGTGGTACGGATAAGAGGTGGGAGAGAATTCCAGTGGTGTGCTAAGTAGAAGGATAGAAGATGTTTGCCTGGAGGGCAGGCAGGTTTATGTAGTTCTATTAGATTTTGGAAGTTAGATCGAAGGCATCTGTTAGGAAGATGCATTTGGAAGGTAAAGGCAAGGGACGGGCAGAGAGAGGGGCTAAAAATAAGTTTGTGTGCATGGATAAGTTGAATATAGGTAAGATAATTGGGCAGTTCAAGCCAGTTCAGCTGGTGCAGGGAGATGCAGTGATGGGTATTGGATCTGTGGCCAGTTGCAAATTTGAAATTTTATAGTAACAGGAAGAGAGTTTTGGTTTGAGGGAGGATTGCAGATTGGTAAAGATCGAGGTACCATACAGGAGGGAAGGGATGAGGTATGTGTTAGCAAGAATGAGTCTGGTGGAGGGAGAAATGAAACGGTTGCGGCAATAAAGCATGCCACATTTCCTGTGAGTTATTTTGATGTTTACATGAAGATGGCTATCAAACTTTAGTTGGTCATTGATGAAGATTCCTAACACTTTAGCAGTGGAGATTGTTTCAAGAGGAGTACTATTTCGACTGGTGATAGAGAGTTTTTGTCTAGGGGGGAAATATCATTAGTTTAGTCTTGGTTGCATTTAGTGCTAGATGGTTATCTAGCATCCATTGTTCTGTAGGGGAGAAGGCGTCTTGGGTTAATTTTGTTAATGAAGAAGTGGAGGTTGCAGAACAGATTATTGTCGAGTTATCTGCAGATTGGATAAAGTTGGCATTAGGGATGGCATGGTAGAAGTTGTTAATGAAATTATTGAATAGAAGGAAGCTATTATGTCTTTTTACCTGGGCCTGAAGCATGATATCCAAAGTTGTCTACACTGTGCTCATTTGTCAAACATAGTGCTGAATGATTAGTTCAATTCTTAGACAAAGAAATGGAGTGTCAGGGTCATTCATGCTGTATGGTGTCTGCTGATTCTGCTGACTGCAACATCTCTCATAAATGAAGTAAGAAGTGTCTGAAGCGTGTCAGTGTAACAGACAGCATTTTGCCATTTACCAGTCCACCTAGACTTGTGATTGTTGGAGAGGAGACACTTTTGCAGTCCTCTCCAGTGACTGAATGTGTGGCTGAAACTTCCTCTAAGACCCTTTTGGGGTATGATATGCCTGTAGCCCCTCCACATCTGTATGGATCAAAGTACTCTGCTTGTTAGTCAGATCTGAGTCTGCTTCGCAGACCTCTGCTTTCAACTCCTGCACTAGGTCTTCAGAGAGAGAGGGTGGAATCCCCCGCATTAGAGAAGAGTTATCAATGGTGTGACAATAGGAGGTACTGCTAGCCATGCCAGGAGAAGTGGGGCAGTGGATGTGTAACATATGCCAGCATAGCTAGCTGGAATTTTGTAAATAATTATATGTCATTTGTATATGAAACTGATTTGTATAGAATCTTGTGCTGGAAATGTATTTGTGAGGTTTGCTTTTGTTAGAATGTATCAACAGCGTACCCTGCAGGAAGGAAAATAAATGCACATATATTATTGTAACTGAATTAAATGTGCAGTAAACTCTCAGTTAACCCGCACCCATGAGGATTGGTAGATGCCGGATAACTGTAGTTTCTGGTTGCTTGAGGGTTACTACTAAAAGTAGGCCTGCCTAATACTGTACCCTATACTATTTGTTTGGTTTGACTTGTTCTCTGGTTGGGGAGAGAGGGAATTTATTCTTATCTTCCTTTTTAAAAGTCTAAAAATGTAAGGTATGTTTCTGTGGGGGAAAAAAACAAGTGCAACACACACAAACTGTTCTGTATTTCTTTGATTTGTTTTTTGCCAGTTGCTTGAGAATACTGGCTGCTTGAGTTCTGGTTAACTGAGGGTTTACTGTATGTGTTTTAGCAGAGGGCTGGAAGAGAAGAAGTTAATCTCAAACTTTAAAATATGTCTGAAATTAAGTTACTTTGTGGGTTAAGCCATAAAGATGTTATCCCACAGTTTTGAATGGGGCCAGAGGTGCAATGTCTGTTCTAGAGAATTTGTTGTAGCTCCAGTAGGAAGAGTGGAAGGGTTTTATGGTTTTATGACTTCCAAGAGCTGCACCACATCTGAGCAATTCTCTTGTGTGTGTATTATTGACATGTAGGTGTTAAAATCCTGGCAGCTTCTATTGTTGGTGATAGCATGGGAAACAAGAGTCAGATGGCCAGATGTGTGTGATGTCATTCTGTAATCCAGAAGTAATAATTAGATATTAGTAGGAGACTGCTCTCAGCATTCTGTATTCTGTCTTGGATTTGACAACAAGGACCACTCGCCCACATTATCTTGCCTTGCTATATTCAGTAAGTAGGAACAGTAATCCTTTATTAGTCAGAAAATATAGTGAGAATTTTTAAGCATTATTTTTTTCTATAACTGTGTGATTCTTTCCAGCTGTATTATTTTCAACATTTCCTGTGGCTGAAACTCTGGTGTTTACTGTAAATAGATATTTAGAATTTTTTTATTTTATTATTTGGTATTAAATATATTTCAACTTTTCATTGTGGCTGGCCCTTTTTAGAAAATGTTTAAGTTTTGAGAGTATTTGCACATATTTATTTAGTGATAACTCTAGCCACTCCTGAAAGCCTGGCTGTTTGGTCAACATTGCATTTTGTATTAATATTAATTTCCCTCAGTATAATTGGATACCCTTTAAAGTGCTGTATAGTAAATGACTGACTGGTAGCAGTGACTCTACCTTATAGTCTGGGCAAAGTCAGCAGAGAGCATAATCTATGCCAGCCTTTCCCAGGTATGTGTGTGAAAATTAAATCTCAGCGTGCGTGTGTCAGCTACTTGGGCAGGGGCACGAAGCACTGGTTTCACAGAGAGAGAGTGGTGGAAGAGTTGTCTTGGGCACTTGGCTGAGGACTTAACTCTGAAGCTTTGCCAGTGGGGAGTCTTACTGGGACCTACGGAGAGACAGAGAGAGAAACCCAGAACCTGGGCTGTGTGTGTTCCCTGGGTCCTCTTAAGGGAAATTGTGCTTGATGCAGAGGGGTCTGCATCTGGAATTACTGAGTGCATCCATTTGTATTCCATGTGAATGTCTCCTTGATTACTGGCCCAGAGTGGGAATGTCACAAGTGGATCAATCACAGGCCATGGCTGCCCACTTTAGGCCTTGTCCCAGTACATCTGATGCCACACACACCCAAACCTAAGGCCGAGATTAAAAAAATACTGCTTCTAGCTTGCTGCAACCCCAGGCCTTCAGGTTTCTAACCCCAACATACCATCCAGCAGGATCAACTCAGAGCAACTGAGAATCCCCTTCAAATTGTGAGATTTAAGTAACACAGTTTGCCTGAACCCCTACCACAGGATCAACTCCTGAGGAAAAAAAGATGACACTTTCCATCTCAAGATTCTACAGACTTCTGTGAAGGCATATGTTGATCAAATTTCATCAGATTCTGAATCTACATATGAACGAGTAGAAAGTCTTGCTTCAGCCTCTCCACCTGAGGATTTCACTTTTGGGGAGACATTCCATGAAATGAGGGAGTATTTCCACTGGGAAACTAAGGACTACTCTGTGTAAGAAGGTTAGAAAATTTTCAAAACTCCCAGAGCATATACATTTGGCTTTCATATGATGTCATTCTTAATTCTTCCTTGCATCCTAACTGCTAACAACCTGCTCCTTGGAAACTAGACTGTTTTTACAGGGTGCTTGCTTCCCGTAATCACCTGTTTAAAAACCTTGTGGCGGATCCTGAGGTTTTGTCTCAGGGTCCCAAGGGAAATAAGGGCAGGATGTCTAGGAATCCCTTGCCAAATGAAAAAGAAGTAGGGGCCCTTGATAGAATTGGCAAAAGAGTATACACTTCTGCCACCCTAGCCTTGAGATCTCTCAGTTGTCAGTTCCATAAGGTTAAGTTGCAGGAAACGTCTGGACCAAACAAAGGAAGAACTGGAGGGGATGGATGACAGAGCTGTGTACAAAAATGTGCTAGATCATTGCAACTCTTGTTTGTAGGTTGGTAAGCATTCTTTGCATTGTAGTTTTGATGCTCTAGAAGCATCAACCAAAGTATGTACCTTCTGGCATGTCTGGTTAACGGAACTGCCCCTACCCAGTGCATGTTACGTCTTAACTCCTGGATGCACCCCTGGACAAGAAGGTTTTGTTTGGATCTAAAGTTGAAGACATTTTAAAAAAATAAATAAAACTGTCAGTAACACTAAATCTATGCAGATTGACTTTTTGCAGGACCAGCCTACTAGATTTGGCAGGAATTACATCAAAGCACTGGTCCTTTCTTTTTTGTCAGCCTAGACAAAGAGGTACAAGGACAGAAGGAGCAAACAACAAAAACAGCATAAAAGATGGCAAGCTGCCCAAGCTAATAGGCCTACTGAGTCCCGTCTTCAGGGGCCCAACAGGGAGCAGCCATGACTCAGCTGGACACGTCCCTGTCCCCATTTCCAAGTCACACCTCAACCCTTCCCTTTCTTGTCCATTTCAATCTATCTTGCCCTGCTTCTTCTAAACTTGGGGGAAGGCTTCCTCTATTCTTCAGAAATGGAAAATTGCTCAATAGAAATGGGTTTTAAGCATAATAAAATCAGGTTACAAAGTACAATTTGCTTTTCACCCAAAACCATCAGTTTTGTGAAACCATCTGTTTCAAAAGGTCAGCCCTCACATAGCAAAAGCAACCAGATGGTATATGTGTTTCAGAACAGGTGGTGAGCAGTATCAGTTCTCTGCTAGGGCCTTTGGCTTGTCTTCTGTGCCCCAAATTTTTACAGTGTCTGTCTCCAGTAATTGGCTTCTGCAGGATAACATCCATTCAGATTTACCCCTGTCTGGACAATTGCTTGATTCCGACAAACTGTATCACTCCATCTTATCTTCATTTTCTCAGAACTGAGGTTCTGTCTCAAATTGAAGAAATCCAGTCTGACCCTATGCAAGTCAGTGTTCTTGGGAGCCTTGTTAGACACAAATCTACAAATGGCCATCTCAGCAAGGGAAGTACTGAGTTTTGCAGTACATGGTTTCTTGTGTTCTGATGATTCCATTCATGAAATTACACATGAGAAAGGTTTGTTGGTACCTCAAGAACGTGGAATGCCAACACAAACATTCTGTAAACCACAAGATTCAGCTCCCTTTTGTCTAAAAAGGAGCTGGAGTGGTGGATTAAAGCCTGCAGTCTAAACAAAGGGATTCCCTTTTAGATACATCCTCAGAGTCAGACTCTAAACGCAGATGCTTCAGACCTGGCATGGGGTGCACATTCAAAAAGCTTAAAGCAACAGGGTAAATGGGACCAAGCCTTCTTAAAAAAACTCACATAAACCAAAAAGAGACGTTGACAGTATTAAAAGGCATGTTGGTATTTAAGGATCTATGGAAACCAGGTGCGCTGCTAATGAAGTCTGACAACACCACAGTGAGGATCATACTGTACCCTCTGTGTCCCTTAACCATGCAGCTGTGGGATACAGCTCAGTCCATGAGGCTACACCTGATGTAGCAGTACCTGCCAGGGGAGCAACCTATTAGCAGACCACCTCAAATGTCAGAGGCAGATTGCCATGAATGGACTTCAGACAGGGACATCTTCCAGAAGACAACAGAAATGGGGTGTGCCAGAAATTGACCTTTTTACCACAAATCTAAGCAAGCAGTTGGAAACATTTTGCACAAGAGACACAGAAAACAAGGTCTGGAGAATAGACTCCTTATCCTTTCAATGGACAGGTCTGTTTCTGTATGTCTTCCTCCCATACCTGTCATCTCTAGGGTATTTCTGAAGATCAGAGAGGATGGGCCAAGGGTGATCTAAACTGCACATTTTTGGCCAAAGCAGGATTGATTTCTTCTGCTCCAAATCTTGAGCAAGTAGGAACCATGGCTGCTAACTCACAAGATGAACCTGTTAACCAAGCACGGGGGGAACCATTATACACCCCAATCTGAGAATTTTGATGTTGACAGCATGTATAATGTAATACTTTCCCCTCAAGGGATTTCTTTTGATAAGTATGTCCTGGATATCTTGTAGGAGGCCGGAAAATCAAGTACTAGGAGATCTTACATATTCAGGTGGAAAAGGTTTACTGTTTGGTGTCATTTGAAAGACAAAATATCACTTGCTGCAAAGCTACCACTGTTGCTGCCCACTTAGCTGAATTATTTAACTTTGGGTTTTCTCATACTTCTATTAAGAGTCATGCTTTGGATATTTTTGCCTGAATCCCTGTGCAGCTTCCTCTTTTACTCTCTCCCTTTTGAAATGTTTTTTGAAGGGCATCATTCACCTTAATGCCTCCCAGGCAAGTACCTTCTCCTTCCTGAGTTTTTTAATTTTGTTTTGGAGAAAGTCACTGTGGCACCTTATGAGCATGCAGACATTGCTGACATCAAATTTCTTCCTGGAAAACTGCCTTTCTGGTGACTATTACTTCAGCTAGGATGGTCTCAGAATTGCACTCCCTAATGTGCACAGAGCCTTTCTCAATCTTTCACTTTGACAGGTTCACTCTCAGGACCAATCCCTCCTTTAAGTTAAAGCTGGTCACTGAAGTATCTTTGACTCTGTATACTTTCTTGCCTTCTGCTGACATTCTCAAAATGGGGAGAGTGTATTCTTCATTACCTAGATGATCCCAGACAGCTCAGATATTACCTTGATATTAGGAAAACAAACCAACTTTTTTGTGGCCTTCGCTAGCAACAAGATAGGAAAGACTATAAGCAAACAATCCAGTGCCAAATGGATTTCTAGCTGTATTTCCTTTTACTACAGACACCATGGTAAACGGCCCTCAGAGCATATCAGGATGCATTCTACCAGAGCTACTGCTGTTACTACAACCTTTTATAGGGGGTCACCACCAAAAAAGTTATGGAAGCGGTTATCTGGTCTTCTGTCCACATCTTTACCAAGCACTACAGTTTACCAGTCTTCTCCTAGACCAAGGCCAGATTTGCCAGATTTGCCACATGTGTCTTGCAGGGCATTCTGGCTTCAGCATAATATGTTTCCAAAGACCCTCTTCCTTGCTTAGGGATTCTTCCCATAGTATTATTAATGTATCAGTGAAATATGATGAGCATAATACAGTTGTGTGTACTTAAACATAAATGTAAATGTTCGAGTGTCTTCACTATTGCAGTATTTTTTCCCACTCTCCTTCCTGTATATTGTCCACAATGGTTGACGTAGGCCTCTTCTCCTGTTTTTTAATCCTCAGGATTCACTCCACTTTCACTAGTTCAGATTTTCAGGCTTACCAGAACAGTGGCCCTTTGCAGACATTTTGAGTGCTTGCGATGATGCTTATACCTAGGTGTCCTAATGTCACCCACACACCATCCATCAGCCCAGGAGGAGGGAATGAAGTCTGAGGTAGGCAGGCTGGCCAAGGGCTACAGCAGCAAAAATATCCCATACTGTCATTACTACACCAGTGAAGACTCTTGAATATCTACATTTGTGGTAAGTAGAAACATGCACATAAACCAAAAAGAGATGCTGACTGTATTAAAAGGCATGTTGGAATTTAAGGATCTGTTGAAACCAGGTGTTCTGCTAGTGAAGACAACACCACAGTGAGGAACACACTGTACTGTCGTCACCTAGCCATGCAGCTGTGGGATGTAGCTCAGTCCTTGAGGTTACACCTGATGGACCAGTACCTGCTTTGGGGAGGGACCACTTAACAGACCACCTCAGCAGGTCAGAGGCAGATCCCCATGAGTGGACTTTAGACAAGAAGGTATTTTGTTTAGTCAAAATTAATTTGGCTTTTAGGGCAGATCCTGGCCACTAAGTCTAAAAAAAAAAAAAAAAAAAAAAACGTCAATAAGGTCACAGAAGCCACAGCTATGTGGTGCTTCTTCAATATTCTTACCATGCCCTGACTAAAGTCCTTCAATCCACTTCCCCTTGGAGGTGTTATTGACCACCTTATGCAACTTAACATTAATCTCATCGTATGTTGTCTGATAGATAGCTAAATGGATCACTGACACGATCCACACAGCAAGGGTCAGGGGTACCTCTTCTGTACAACAATGTCCCCAATAGAGTTCCTCATGTCTTGGGCCCTTCCTTTTTGTCATCTGCTGTTTGTTTATTTTTTTCTTGATGTTAAGGGGGGAGTTGATAGGCTCTGACTCATTAACTACGAAGTTTGTGCCATCATACCTTCCCTTTCAGGCACTGTCATACTTCAACACAGGCTTGATCAGACTAACACCTGGGTTACCCAGCATGGGATAAAGCTTAATGCCTAAAAATGTGGAGTGATTTTGTTTAGTAGGCAAGATTTTTCTCAACTAATGCCATAATAATTACACACACCCTTAAAACTGAGCCATCTGAGGATTGGATACTTTCATGTACAGCAGAGTGTCCTTAGAAAATCCTTCTACCAGGCACAACTATTTTCCACAGGTTTATCTACTAGAAATAAGAAAGTCATCCATTCTTGCACAACCCCCTTTTTCTCAGTTCCATTTTTCCCATTTCCGAACA
Organism: Protopterus annectens; assembly: GCF_019279795.1. NCBI lineage: Eukaryota > Metazoa > Chordata > Ceratodontiformes > Protopteridae > Protopterus > Protopterus annectens. The sequence goes on along the minus strand of NC_056748.1, from coordinate 861,255,192 downwards.
TGGGGTCACCTCAACAATGACAGTCCTCTAGAGCCAAGGTTCATACTACCAGGGCACTACCCCTGCTGTAGTTATTCTTCCATACTACACAATCGCACACACATTCACACCCATGGTCAGTTTAGAGTGGCCGTTCCACCTACTGCATGTCTTTAGAACTTGTGAGGAAGCCTGAGCACGTGGAGGAAACCCACACGAACACGGAGAAGACATGCAGACTCCATGCAGAAGGTACCCCCACTGAGAATTGAATCGGATAACCTCTTGCTGTGAGTCTGTACTTTTCTCATCAGACCCATGACCAAATACACTGTTCCTTTGGCATGTACCTCTATAAGTATCTTGCTACCTGGAAAGGCAACAAAGATTACTAGCCAAAAAAATTGCTGGAGCAAATGCGTTAAGCTGTACTGATTGACTAAAGCATTCTAATTGTACTTTGCTTAGTTCAGGTTTCTTTGCTGTAATCTGTGCCATGGCATCAGTGCATGAAAGACCTTACCCTGCTTGAATTTCCATACCTACATAAAGTTAGGAGCAACATAACACCTGTTCCAAGGAGCTCAGCCTTCATGGACATGTAAATAGAGCCTGCTGTTGTGGTGGAATTCTAACCCAACTTATTACCTGTTTCTGGAATACACTTTCCATTTACATCAAGCAAAGCAACACATTAGTTGCCTTTAAATTAATTTAGATGATTGGTTGGGTAATCATATATTCACTCTTGGGGTATGTAGTATGACTGTCCTTCATCAGGGAGCCTAAATTATTCCTAGTATATTGGGTTTAGGTTTGTAGAGTTCTCAAAGGTATTTCAGACTGCATGCCAAGTATGTACCTGTGAATTTGTGACCTTGTTCTGAGCGCATCACCAGGGAAACTCTATCTCCAAATTACCACTGATATCCAGAGATGACATTCATTGAAGTAGCACTGACTGACAGGCAACAGTCTCCAGGCACTGAGGTTGGAACGAAATGACAGTAAAGCAATGTGCTTTTTCGGTGAACTTGGAAGCCAACACAGAAATAAGATTAGCATTTTTTTAAGAAAAACTGTTGTGAACATTAATGGAATAGATGCAAATGCTATAACATTTAAGGTAGTCTTGTTTGCTTTCTGTATCTGTGTATCAAATAAATACAGGCGTAGTACTTCAGTGTTTCTCTCTGTTTTCTAGTGGTTTCATTTAATCAAGTTTTTACTTTGATGTTTCTCTTTGTTTTCTAGTGGCATAATGAAACCAGGAATGAATGCCATTCTGGGTCCTACAGGAAGTGGAAAAACATCGTAAGTAAACAGTCCCTTTTCTATTAATCTGAGATTTTATGAGTACTCCCTGTGTAGGTATGAAGGTAGAAAGATGCCTCTAACTCGCATCACTCAACTTGTTAGTGCAATAATTCTGCACAAAGCAAAAATAATGAGGGTGCAGTGGTCCAAAGTCAGGAACAATTTTTTACTGTTGCTCTTAGAAAGTTATCAGCATAAGTTTTGAATTAGCTTGCATTTTTTGATAGAGATAGAGTCTGAAACTCAAATGTGTCTCATTATTTGGTGACTTCAGTGCTCAATAGTCAGATATCCACAAATTTTGAGGAACAGAGAAAAAATATTAAGGTAGAATTCTACATATTCTGCAAAATTTTGGATAGTGGTGATATACTCTTAAGTTCATTCCCTTTTTGCACGTATTTCACATAAATGTTGCATTCACTGACTGTTAATGAGAAGATAAAACCAGCTAAAGAAAAGTAAATCAGCTGTAGTTGTCATTCTCAGGTGGACATACTACCATAAGAAAAAAAGGCCAGCACGTTGTGCTTTTTGCAGGCATCGGAACCTGTACATTGAGTACATGGCATGGGTGATGAGGTAATGACCACATATCCTTTGTTAGCTATCACACATAGTATATGTATTTGAGTGTCTCAAGTCAAAAGTGAATGCTCAAAAAAGCATTGAAAAAACATTTATCTAATAAGATCAAACAAATCGAAAAATGAACACACACACTAATTCACTCACACAATGAAAAAGAGTGCCCCCCTGCAACTCCAACACCTCCTGCTATTTATATATACCAACTCTAAAATTGCACTGCAGTCGGAAGGGGCACATTCCAGTACTCTGCTGTAGCACAATCTTGACAAGAAGCTGCTGGTAGGCAAAAAAATAGCATTCACTGTTATGTGAGTTCGCTAATAGCTGATATTTAACCCACAAGTCTATGCCATTCAAGTAGTCATTTTGTTATTTTACTGAATGGGTAGATGACCTGCTTTGAAGAAAGAGCTGGTGTTTTATTTATAACTGATGGAAAATTTGGATAGTAAACTGAGGAAATGCTCCTATTTATCCAGTAGGTGGTAGTGTCGTTTCATTATAATTTAGTTTTTAGAGCAGTGTGCTAGAGTTGAAAACATAAACGTGTCCTTATCTGACACTATGCCTTTGGGTCATTGTCTGCTGTTTTACATTTCCAAACAACCGAGCAGCCATTTACACTGGAGAAAGGTAAAGGAAGAAACTGTTCTGTCTACATATTTCACTTTTTTTTGGGAATTTGAACAATGAGATTGCAGGAAAACTGCTGTTGGAGCTTAAATGAGATGTGAATCTGGGGCTGAATTCCTGGTATTACAAAGCTTGACATTTGTAATTCAGTGCCTTTAATACATGCTTTCTTTCTTTGCACAAATAGGTAGGGGCCAGGAGGTGCAGCGACCAGTGTATTTTCTTTGTAATCCTGTTAAACTCAGAAATCAAGAGGATTTTATTTGGTTTTCTATTCTGAAAAAATAAAGATACTTTTAAAACTTTTTTACATCCTATTGATCCACATAGGAGGACCCCAATTATGGGCCTGATGAGTGACTTGTTTCAGGCTGTTGTGCCCCCACTCTTCTCTCTAATGAACCTATTAATAAACGACAGATTAGGAAAAACCTCAAAAAGGAAAGAAGCAGGATATTAAAAACTTCCCTTGTATGAGATGTTAAGCCTGCTTATTCATGAACAGTTCTGACAGTTTTTTGCTAGAATTCGGTATGAATGTAATGGGTGTAAATTAAGAAAGAAATGTGCCTGATCCTGGCCTAGTTGGCACTTTTACCTGCCAATGGGTAGCAAACTGACTCGGTGATAGATCCCACCTAATAAAAATAGGGGAAGCCACCTCAAGCAGTACACCTGTAATGAGCAGTGTACCCCAGGGATTGGTCCTGGGGCCTCTGTTATTCAGGATGTACTTTTCTGAGGTGCAGACCAAAACCAGTGGGCTGTGGCTGACCAAGTTTGCAGATGACTGCAACCTGGGTGCGGTCATCAATTTCCCAAGTGATGTAGACATCCTTCAAGAGGGTCTCACCCAAACAAATGACTGGTGGCAGAAGCATGGCCTCAAGCTGAATGCAAAAAAATGCATCGTCATCCCCTTTGGGGAGAGTGACGTCACCACATATTATCACATTAATAACAACGTCTTAAGCACACTATCAGTAGTGAGGGATTTGAGCACCCAGGTTTGATAGCAACCTGTCTTTTGACCACCATGTTGCTTCCATTGTACAGAAAGCTTTCTACGTGGCCAACTTCATAAGTAAGGATATCTCCTCCAGAGACAAGGAGGTCACAACATTCCCTGTATTCTTCACTTATAAGGCCAATTATTGAGTATAGAGCCCCCTTCAGCATGTACCTCGCAAAGCACATGCAACAGCTGGAGATACCACAGAGGTTCCTCACCAGAAGAATCCAGGGCCTCAAACATCTACCCTACACAGATAGGCTAAAAGCCCTGTCCCTCTACTCTGTTTCATACAGACTCCTTAGTGGTGATCTCTGTCTGGCATGCAAAGCAATCTCAGACCCTGCCTTGATGGGACTACTGCATATCTGCAAGTCAAACTCCACTCGAGTAGCCTTCACACGTGACCTCAGCCTGGTCTGTGACATTAATAGGATTTGCTGGCGGGACAGATTTGTGTCCCAAAGACTCCCGCCTCTGTGGAATAGACTCACTCTCTGCGTCAAGCAGAGTACCTCATTATCCCTTTTTAAGCGCAACCTGGATAACTGGATGGGAAATGGAAAATACACCCCCTTGGATTCCACCTGTGTCACTGATGGACAGGGGCTTTGGGTGCTGACTTGTCTAAACATGGGCTAAACTCTTGGCTAGGCTTATAAGGGCCTCATGGCCAGTAGCCTAGTAACTTCCTATGATGTCTTACTTTTGCAATATGAGTTTCTGGGTACAGGTTTGGGATAGAATAAATGTGGAATCTTCTGGGGTAGTAGGGTTACTTGGAATTTAAAATTAGATAATTGCTCAGGAGTTGGCATTTCCTTGTTATTAGTCCTTTTTTCAAAATGTAATATTGTGTTAGGGCTCATTGAGTTTAATTTCAGTGGAAAACTTCACTCCATATTGTTATTTCATCCTGTGCTGTACAAACAGTACAGGAAAGAGTAACTTTATTTGTACTTATTAGATCTTGCGTGCATGGCACATTCCCTGTAATATGGCAGTGGATGTTATTGTTTACATTTGTGATGGGTAAAACAGTTCAGTAGACATATTGCACATATGTTTGAAAGTAGCAACCTTCCAGATTTTTTTGCATTCATTTATTCATCCACTCTCTGACTACGTACATAATCCTTTGCAGGGGAGCCAGATCATATGCCAGCACTCATTGGGAGCAGGGCATACTAATTTATCCCTGTTTGCATGGAAACCCAATCACTGAAATGCACATCTTTCAACCACTTAGCTCAAGAAATCTGGATAAATCCCTAAAATAATTTATGGGAATAAAGGCCTAAAAGCAGGGACAGATTTTAAATACAGCTCTTGTAAATTCACAAAGTTGCTAGAATAACAGGATTTTTGTTAGCATACATTTCCTGAAGGATATGAAGTCTGAAACTCAAATATAGGTCTTTATTTATTTATTTGATATTTGTTTACCAGGTTGTTCCATCTGGGTCTGAAAAACCTGTTTTCAGCAGAGGCCCGTGGAAAAAAGCTCCAACATTACAAACAACAGAACACATCATAAATTCTTGCAGCTACAGGAGAAACAAAAATATCAGTATTTAGAATTTATCAGTGGAAATCAGAAACATGTATGTATAATACGGATTCACTTATCCTGAAATATCGAATTTCAGAATCACGAGCCCATGAAGTGGAAAGGCTAAAACATTGAACACCCAGAAGCGCGAAATTCAAAATCGCGATTTCAATAATACGCACACACCACACTCATACACATACCTTCCTCCCCACAAACAAACATACAACCCAATCTTATGTATAAGCAGGGGGACTGCACCCCCCTGCAACCTCCATGTGGGGGGCTGCACCCACCTACCCTCCTACTTAAATATACTAACTCCAAGGTCACACTACATACACAAACACATGAAACACCATCACACAAGCTACATCCCCCTCGCACACACACACCACAGTAACAAAACACACTAACACACACTACAGCCCCTACCCAAAACCCTTAAAACATAAACACTTAACTCAATCCATGAACACAACACAACACCAGAACCGCTAATTCAGAATCTCCGAAATGTGAGATTTTGAATTTCGCACTTCTGGGTGTTCGATGTTTTAGCCTTTCCACTTTATGGGCTCGAGATTCTGAAATTCGATATTTCAGGATTTCAAGCATATAAAGTGTTTCTGTATAACAGATATTTTACAATCTGGATTTAGTTTATTGGTACAATATGTTGAAGGAGCTTTGTGATAAAGTGACTAGTTTTAATTGTTACATATCATTTAAATATTGGCAGAGGAAGCAAATCATATATATATGTATGTGTAGTACATGTATTTGAAGGATTATCAAGATGTAGTCAGTAGATATAGTTTTGTACATTATTTTATGGGGAGATTATATTATAGGGATGCAGCAAGAGTATAGATGTAGGAAGTAGAGGGTGTCTTATTAGTTGAGGAATGTTAGGGGGCAGTTAGTTAATCTTAGATAATATAAGTTGAAAGATGAGTCCAAGAGAAATTTTGGAATGTAGAGTATATAGTAAGGGAGAGGGAGAGAGTGCGTGAGAGATCAGCCAGGAGTTGTTAAGATGCTGCTTTAGGGATTTTTTAAATGCTACTGGTTGATAGTGAAAGTGAGGTCTATGTTTTAGCTACACTGTGAGAGTATAGGCTTTGTCAATGTATTTTACAGGCTTTGAAGATAGTGAGAAGCTTTTTATCTTTGCACCTAGGGTTCTAATGGGGTTGTAAGGTTTGAGTATGTTTTTCAGGGTAGAACAAGCTAGGGGCTTATTGATTACATTGTGTAGATATAGGGTAGGTGATTAGTGAATTCTAGCCAGTCTAGCATTTGCAGTTGTGTGCAATGATGGGCACTGGTTTTGGAATTTATGGCAAACTTTGCCACTTTGTTGTAGCACTGTTCCATTTTGAATCTAATGCTAGTGTGTACGTTAGAAAGTATAGAGGCACTGTATAGGAGGGAGGGTAGTAGGAACGTTTTTGCAAGGGTGATCTTGGTTGTTGAGGTCAAGGAGCCTTTGTTTCTGTAGAGGATGCCAAATTTCTAGTGTTTATATTTTGTTGGACTTGAAGATCAAAATGTAAGTGATTATCAATAGTAACTCCTAGCTGTTTTGTGTGGTGGACTATTTTGAGAATAGTATTATCAGATGCATGTGTTTTGAATTGAAATGTGTTAATAGAGTGATTTTTTGGTAGGAAAAGTAGTTTTTTTTTGTGTTTAGGAATAGTTGAGAGTTAGTGAGTCAGGATTCAAATGCTGTAAATGTATATTGTGTGATTTTGAGAAGTTGGGGTAGTGTTGGAGAGGTGCAAGTAATAGTGGAGTTGTCTGCAATCTGCATACTGTATGAGTGTTCCAGTGGATGAGGCAGTGTGTACATTGTAAAAATGTTGAAGAGCAGGGGACCATGTATAGAGCCTTGTGGGACTCCAGTGGGGTTGTGTAAAAAGGGAGAGATTTCATGTAGCCATTTTACTGCTTGTTTTTGCTTGTGCAGGTAACTGTGGAACCATTGTAAGCTGGAAGGGGTAAGGCCTAAATCTGAAAGCTTGTGTAAGAGTATGGAATGTGAAATGGTATCAAATGTCTTAGAAAGGTCAAGACATATGACAGATACCAAATCTCCTGTGTCTCTAGCTCTGTTATTAGATTCAGTAAAGGATAGGAGGGCTGTATGTAGTGATTTCAGCCATCAGTGATTTGCCAGAAAACCACAAGTTTTATGAGAAACAGACCAAAAATGCAAGGCAAAAATCTGGACAATTGAGAGGTATGTAGCAAAGTGTACACATATACTGTCATGTGATCATAGGAATAATGAAGCATATAAGTCATAAGACCATTTGCCTATTACTAATGGCCATCATTATGGTGTACCTGCAGTTTCTGTAAAGACAAAGTTTGTCAGGCTAGTGATTAATTTAAAGATACCTATCCACTTGTGGGTTTGTCTGAAGGCTGTGAGGATGTTAATATGTTTAACATGCAAAGGCAGTCCATTCCACAAATGGGGCAGTGTTGCATAATAAATCTGTCCCTCCAGTATGTTTTGTTTAAAAGTTAGTGGAAGTTTAAATCCTTGGCTCCAAGTGTTGGTGAAACTGTTTGCCTTGGACAAAAGGAAAGGGAACCATTTGAAATATTGGGACCTGCTATAGCAATTCCCAAAATATGAAGACTGAATGGCTGAAAAATTGTACTTGCATATCAGAAGTCCGAGATGCCTTTTTCAAAATATTCCATTTTCGCAAAGGTATGTCAATCTCAGAGTTGATATATATAAGTTTGGGGGGGCTTGCTCACAACATGGGGAGGTGCAGGAGAAGCTCCTCCACCTACAAAACGAAGCTTTAAGGAGAAGTGTGATTTTCGAGATTCACTCTTCTCTGAGTTTTTGGGGGTTTTTTTCTGGATTTTCAGTACTTGGCATTTCAAGTGTTGACATTAAAATGAGGAGACAAAGGAAAGACATAAATCACCATGTAAGAGTCTGTAAGTGACAGAGAAAAGGGATAGGACAAGAAGCCTGTTGTGATAGCCTAAGGGTCTTTAAACCAGCAATCTTTATTAGTTGGGAAACTCTTTTTGGCTCTGCTATGTGCCTGTACAAGAACAGAAGAGTGGGAGCCCTGTACTTTGTAACTGGCCTGCTCAGAGAAGAGTACTGCAAGCACACTTCTACTTATGAACATTTTATAGGATCACCAATTCACCTTATGATGCATCTTTGGAACATGAGAGGAAACCACAATGTCCATCAGAAATCCACAGAGAGATAGAGATGACATGCATCTTCTACACAGACAGCAATACAGCTGAGTACCAAACTAAAGAACTAAGAGTTGTGAGATAACAATGTTATCCACTGATTTACAGTTCCCATTTAATGATCATAGCATGCCTTTTTGGTTTTTGGGCAATGTCTCTTTTTTCTTTGCTACTAGGATGGAGTGTTAGGAAACTCAGGTAAGGGTTTTCAGGTTATTCTTTACTACATTTAGGGGGGGGGGGGCATTTCATTGTAATAGATACATTCACAAACATTTTGGATTGAGTATTAAATTAAGTTAAATTGCACTTTCATCTTTCAGATGATACTCTAGTTGTTTCTAGTGAAGAGTCTTCTCCGTAGAAGTTTGAAATGATTGAATTTCACTGTTTTGGTAGTTAATAAGTAGGGGTAAGGGTACTATCACTTTGGGTTCCTGTAATTGATTAAATAAATAAGACAGCTTTTTATTCTGATGGTTATACAAATCGTGTCGGCCATGGCATGCTGCTTGCCCAATCATTGTGCCCAGAGATGTTAAGAAGTGTTTCCTTATGCAGAACATTTCTGATGTCAGGGATTTGCAGAAAGTAAAGAATAGTTGTGTAAAATCTTACCATAACCATAGATGTCCTTCTCTTCCATGTTGCAGTATTCATAACATGAAGGATTCCCCACCTAGGCGACCTGAACGTTCGGCCAGTATACCAAAGACTTAACCTGCTGTTAGGTACTTGCGATGTTGCACATAGAACAGCCAACATCAGCCATAATAGTGAAGTCTGCACAGACCATCCTCAGAACTGAATGCCCCAGTCAGAACACCAATCCAAGGATTAGAGGCAACTAGGTAATATCCAAAGAGGAGCATGAACCAAGGGGTAAGAAGGGTGGGATAGAATACTGCAACATGGCAGAGAGGAACTTCTGTGGTTATGGTAAGAATTTACGCAACTATTCTATGCCATCCTATTCCCATGTTGCAGTATTCATAACATGAGGGAGAATACCATAGGTCATGAGTGGGAAAGGGGGTAGGAGCACATGAAATCTCCATGAAGCCATTCAGAATTGCCCTGGCAAATCCTGCTGTGGATCTGGAGATAGAGTCCGTTTTGTAGTGTTTAGTAAATGTATGGACAGAGGATCAAACAGCTGCTTCCAGGATAGAGGCAGTGTAGAGACCTTTAAAAGAAGGCTCCAGAGGAAGCTACTGCTCTGGTGGAATGGGCCTTAACAGAGGAAGAAATAGTTTTTCCCTGAGAGACATGGCAAAAGGAAATTGCCGTAGTGATCCAAGACAGGTTTTCCAGCACCCTCTTCTAATGCATTTGGTCCTATCCAAGTAGAATCTAAGTTGTCTATGTACTTCCAAGGTGTGCAGCACCCTTTCATTGAAGTTGTGAGGAGAAAAGAAAAGGGTGGGTAAGTGAATAGATTAGATTGGTTAAGGGACAAGTCATTAACCATTTTAGGCATGAAGGAAGGATTGGTACAAAGAGACACCTTATACTTGTGGGAAATCAGAAAGGGTTGTGAAGACATTAAAGCTTGGAGTTCAGAAACTCTCCTAGCAGAAGTGATGGCTACCATTAAAACAGTTTTCCACATGCAAAATTTTAGTAAAGCTGAGGCTGCAAGCTCAGAGGGAGTCTGAGTCAGTTTCTCCAAAACAAAATTTAGGTCCCCGGGAGGAGGAACAGGTTTCCTGGGAGATCTGAAGTGAGGGACACCTTTTAAGAAAAGCTTAACCTCTAATCTAGAATCTAAGGGGGGAGATGAAGGCAGACATGCATAAATGGCTGATAAATGGGGTGTAGCTGAAGAATAAGTCAGTCCAGCATTGAGCAGCTCACACAAATAAGAAAGGACTAAGGGAATATCTACTGAAAATGTATCTAGTCTCTTATTAAGACACTAGATGGAGAACCTCTTCCACTTGGGCAAATAGGATCTCCTAGTATGAGGTTTCTGGCTTCCTGCAGGACTAAAAGCATGCCCTCAGAGAAAACGTGCCTGAAAGGAATCAGGCCTGTCACCCACAAGGTCAAGTTCATTGTTTCTATGTGCGGGTGAATAAGAGATCCCATGTCTTGTGTGAGTAGATCAACCCTGTGAGGTAACTTGTGATGACTGCCTTGGCTAATTGCAGAAGAAAAGGGAACCAGTGCTGTCTTTGCCAAAAGGGAGTGACCAACAAGATTTTTGATTTGTCCTTCTGAATCTTCAGAAGGACTTTCTGAATTAGGGGGAATGGGGGATGCATAGAAAAACATCCCCTTCCATGAGAATGATAAGGCATACACCTTCTAAGCCAAAGGGTGTGGGACTCTATGGCACAAAACTGGAAGCTGCCTGTTCATAGGGGAGGCAAACAGATCTATTTGAGGTGTACCCCACCAGTGGATAATGCCCAGAAACACATTCCTGTGGATCATCCATTTGTAGGTTTGTGTCATGGATCTGCTCAGTGTCAGCCAGAACATTTTGAGCTGAGGGGATATAAACAGCTGTCAAAGTTACCTTTGCTTGAAGAGCAATCTCCCAAGGTTGGATTGCTAATCTGCAGAGGAGATAAGACTTTGTCCCCCCCCCCCCTCCCACTTGTTCACATATCAGAGAACATTGGTGTTGTCTGTGAACAGTTTCAAAGGTCCTGGTAGAAGAGATGACCTGAAGGTTTGAAGAGCCTAAATCAGAGCCCTCAACTCGGATGTTGATGTGTTGTTTCCTTATGGAAGGAGACCACAGGCCTTTGACCTTTAGGTTCCCCAGTGTTGCTCACTACCCCAGATCTGAAGTATCTGTGAACATTTCTTGGATTGAAAAAGGTGGCTGAAGGGGGGTCTTGGATCCTGATATATTTGTTGAATCCACCAAAACAATTCCTTCTTTAGGCAGGTTAGATGTGGAAGGACAAATTGTAGAGGATGAGATTGCTGGGACCAAATTGTTTTCAGGTACTACTGGAACTTTCGCATGTAGAGTCTGGCTAGGAGCAGCATTGGTATAACTGAAGTCATGAACCCCAGCATCCTGAGGAATTCCTTGGCAGTCAGAAAAGCCAGAGGAAGCAACTGTTGGAAGTAAGCCTGTAGGGATTACATCTTTTGTAAAGGCAAAGAAGCCATCATCAGGTCTGTCCTTATCCTACAACTTGGTCCCGGGAAGGTGAAAGGGAATACTTGCTATAGTTGACGATGAATCTCAGGCTGAGAAACACAGAGATGGTGGTTTGAAGGTTCTGTTGCAAAATGTCTGGATGTTCTGCTTGAATGAACAGGTTGTCCAAGTAGGGATAGATGAGAATTCCCTGGAGTCTGCAAAGGGCAATGACAGGAGCCAAACACTTTCTGAATACCCATGGAGCTGCAGAGTCCAAAGGGCAAAGCACAGAACTGAAAATGAGAGAAAGCAACCGAAAAATGTAAGAATTTCCTTAATAGAGGATGGATGGGGATGTGGAGGTGTACATCTTTGATGTCTAGGGAAACCATGTAAGCCTGAGGTAGCAAGAGTGGAAACAGAGTTTGCAAGGTGAGCATCCTGAAGGTTGGGATTTGAAGGAATAGATTAAGCTGGGATGCATCAAAAATTGGGAATTTAAGGGCCATCTTTCCTTTGAACTAAAACATCCTGGAGTAAAACCCTTTTCCTCTTTCCAAGAAGGGGAGTTCTTGTATGGTCCCTTGTAATAGAAAGTCTTGAATAACCTGAGGGAAAAGGTGAAGCTGGTCCCTTAGGGTTCTGAGATCCCCACAAAAGAAGGAGCGTTTTTCCAAGTCATGAAGTAGCCTTTTCGGACAGTAGACAAGGCCAATTTGTCTGTGGTAATGCTTGCCCATTTGGAAAGGAAATGAGAAAGGCACTGGGAAAGAGGGACTTCTGAGAGAGTGGCCAGGTAGTCACAGATAACCTGGCTTGTCTGGCAAGGGGGCTTTTTGCGCAGATGATGGCTGAGACCTAGGAGGAGTCTGCCTGCATGTGCTCTTCTTGTGTTGTTGGGAAGGAGCGCAGGTCTTTTTCCTTACAAAATTAGGCTTAGAAGGGTAGTTCCTGTGGTATTTAGGAACTAGGGACAGAAAATATTTCAGTTCCTGAAGTGCTTTTCATTTCTCTTGAAATAATTTGAACAGGGCTGCAGCATTAATACCAAATAGGGTGGTATTATCCAGGGGTGCATCCATAAGTTTTGCCTCGAAATCCTCAAGCAAGGGCTGCAGTGTCAGCCATGAATACCTCCTGAGGACAGGACCAAATGCTGCTGATCTTGCAGAGACCTCAGCTGTGCCATAACTGCATTTTATGGAATGGCTGGTAACCTGGGAAGAAACTGCTAAGAGGGAAGAGAGCTGGGATGTGGCTGCAGAAGCTGGGAGATCTGTCAGCAACTTAGACGCCTGTGAAAGTAGGGCTAGAACATATTTAGACGTGTGTCTGATAATTAATGGTCCTAAACACCAGATTAGAGGAGGTGTAGACTTTTTTCCCATTTCTCTCCACATCATTTTACTGTCCTTATCTTTGGGCAGGAGGTTGGTAGAGGGCAGCAATTTAGAAGGTTTATCAGCAGAGAGAGAGATTACAGCTGTGTCTGCAAGATGGCATTTGTACAGATAGCTACTGTCTTCAGGTACTTTATAGAATATGTCTGGCCTTTTTGAAGCAGGAGGTTATGAATCACTGTTTTTGGATGTTGCAAGAAAGGCATCTTGAAAAGCTGGCAAAACAGGTAGGATGGCTGAAGGGGCAGGAGAGTGTGTTTGTAAGAGGTCATAGTACCTCTTTTGTACTTCTGAAACCTGGGAGCTTTCCCACTTGAAAAATTCCCTCATTCTGGAGATAGTTTCTGGAAATGTAATAATGTGATAGTGTTCAATCTCGCCGTTTGTTCTTACACATGGGTTCGGAGCCGATCCTCGGCTCCGTGCCGGCCTCTTGCAAGCTCTGCATCGAGAAGAAGCTCGAGACAATCTAATACCCACAATCCCCCTCTGCCTTTACCTCAGATCTAGTTTGCCGCTGCTGCATTCGCATCGCTGGGAGCTAGCTCGAGCGTCTAAAGCTAAGATATAACTTGTTTGTTATATTTTATTAGATTTTCTATTTCTATTTGATGTTTCAGTATAATACTGTATGATTGTGTTGTGGTCGGAGCCGATGGTCTGTCCTTGGTTCCGGGGCCGAGAGTCGAACCGACGTTTCGGTTCCGACTCTCCCTCGGGCCTCGGCGGATCGATTCGCTCCGCCCTCGGGTCGATGCCTTCGTGCCCGTGTCGGGGATTCTTCCCATTTCCTCGGAACCGGGGGACTCTTCGATGCGGGACCCGGGAGTGTTCGACCTGATGAGGAAGGTGTTGTCTACCCAGACAACCACATCAGTGGAAGCAACCTCTCCTCCCCATAAAGGGCCGGTATCTTCATCTGCACCCACGGCCACATCCAAGCGTCGGGCACCAGTGTCTCAGCCACCCCTGGAGGGTGCCCCCTCTTCCTCCGAGGCTTCTTCGGATGCTCCCCACGAAGAAGTCCCTAGGAAAAGATTGTGTAAGAGGAGACACTTGGATTCTCCACAGGAATCCTTGACATCTGATACTGACTTAGATGAGTCAGAGGGGTCCCCTAAGTCACCTTTGGAAGATGTTTCTTTTTCGGACATATTGGAGATCCTAAAACAGAGAGGTGACTGGCAGTCCCTTCCCCCTTCTGAGGATGAGTCAGTTCTGCTGAAGGCATTTGGTGCTCGCCCTTCTTCCTCCTGGGTCACTCCGCCCTTCGACGAGCTAATGGAACTAATTGCTCGAAGGGCGTGGGAGGCTCCTGACACAGTGGAACCAGTTCCAAGGAAACCAAATAAATACATTACGGCACCTCAGGACAAGTCCTACCTAACAAAAGGAGTTCCAGTTGACGCTATGGTGGTGGCAGCAGCCACGAAAAAGGAGATGTCGGAGTCTTCTTCGTCTGTCCATCCTCCTAATAAAGATTCTAGGACGATGGATAGATACGGGAAGCGCATTTTTAGTTCAGCGGCCTTTTCCATGCGATCCCTGAACTATTTGACCCATTTTACACGGTTACAGAGGGATCTAGTCAAAGAGTTGGGAGATACCCTCCAGGGTACTACAGATGCAGCTGTCTCAGAGAAAGTGACAGCGCAACTTAATACCCTTACATCGATTGTTAACTCGTCCATGAGGCTGATTTCACGCAGCGAAGGTTCGAGTAGGGCAGCAGCTTCAGCGATTGCTCTTCGCAGACAATCCTGGATGCGCTTATGCTCCTTTGCGGAAGCCTTCAAGTCTTCCTTTACTAACGCCCCATTTGACGGTGCCACTCTCTTTGGCCCAAAAGTAAAGGGAGACCCTTACCCGGTGTGAACAGGAGGGAAAGACTCTGCTGTCGGAGTCCGTTTTTCCACCCCAACCAGACCGTACCCAAAAGGGCAACGTGGTGGAAAAATGTGGTTTAGAAAACCCCAAGGATCTTTCCCAGGTACACAGGGTGACGCCCCCTCTAGAGGCAGAGGAGGGGGTAGAGGTGGAAGACGCCGCCCTGGCGGCAGAGGGGGTCCGCAACATCAAGGTGACAGGAACACACTCCCTGGTAAACCTTTCCAGCACTCCTGAGAGGAGGCCCGACTGTCCTGCTCTGGAGGCAGTCGGGGGTCGCTTAGCTTTATACCCTCAGGCCTGGCAAAATTTAACTACAGACAAGTGGGTAAAAAGCGTGGTTACCAGAGGTTATAACATCCCCTTTCTATCTCATCCCATTCCAAAGAAAAGACTCCCAGATGTACCGCCCCATCTGCGAGAGCCAGCAGCCATAGAAATTTCAAAGCTGCTAAGAAAAAGAGTCATCCAACCAGTCCCAGCAGACCAGCAAGGATTCGGGACTTACTCAAGGTTCTTTTTAGTTCCAAAGAAAACAGGGGACTGGAGGCCTATTCTGGACCTGAGCTACCTCAATACCTTCGTCAGGAAGGAAAAGTTCCGAATGGTCATGCTTCAATCGATCCTTCCATTCTTACAGAAGGACGACTGGATGTGCTCAATAGATCTAGAAGATGCATACTACCACATCAAAATGGCCAGGGCATCCAGAGATCATCTGCGCTTCCAGCTGGGGGCCAGTCACTTTCAATTTCGAGCCCTGCCCTTTGGTCTGACCTCAGCCCCCAGGGTCTTCACCAAATGCATGGCAGTGGTAGCGTCTCACTTGAGACGCCAAGGATTCCAGGTGTTTCCGTATCTGGATGACTGGCTCCTTTCTGCCACCACCCAGCGTCAACTAGTACAGGCCAGAGACTATACTC
This sequence comes from Protopterus annectens, assembly GCF_019279795.1. Lineage (NCBI taxonomy): Eukaryota > Metazoa > Chordata > Ceratodontiformes > Protopteridae > Protopterus > Protopterus annectens. The sequence continues at coordinate 861,239,546 of NC_056748.1, read as the reverse complement.
TTCAACTGTGTGTTCACCTAGGGATTTCCGTAAACTTCGGAAAATCCTTACTTCAGCCATCACAAAATATCTTGTTCATAGGAGCAGAATTAAACACATCGTCAGTTGATTCTGAGGCTTCCCTCAGAAAGGATATTATCACTTCAAACTCATATACGTCTTCTACTCTTGTCAAGGAAATCTCCTGCGAAACTAGTACTGAAGGTGTTGGGCCTCATGTCAGCCTCCCTTATTGCAGTTCCCTTGGGAAGGCTGCACATGAGAGTCCTACAATGGCTACTGTTTGCACAATGGTCGTTTCAACAACTACCTCTAACACACGAGATTCTTATAACAAAGACATGCATACCAACATGGGTATCTAAGACAATGGTTAGTGAGTCAGGATTCAAATGCTGTAAATGTATATTGTGTGATTTTGAGAAGTTGGGGTAGTGTTGAGAGGTGCAAGTAATAGTGGAGTTGTCTGCAATCTGCATACTGTATGAGTGTTCCTGTGGATGAGGCAGTGTGTACATTGTAAAAATGTTGAAGAGCAGGGGACCATGTATAGAGCCTTAGGGACTCCAGTGGGGTTGTGTAAAAAGGGAGAGATTTCATGTAGCCATTTTACTGCTTGTTTTGCTTGTGCAGGTAACTGTGGAACCATTGTAAGCTGGAAGGGTAAGGCCTAAATCTGAAAGCTTGTAAGAGTATGGAATGTGAAATGGTATCAAATGTCTTAGAAAGGTCAAGACATATGACAGATACCAAATCTCCTGTGTCTCTAGCTCTGTTATTAGATTCAGTAAAGGATAGGAGGGCTGTATGTAGTGATTTCAGCCATCAGTGATTTGCCAGAAAACCACAAGTTTTATGAGAAACAGACCAAAAATGCAAGGCAAAAATCTGGACAATTGAGAGGTATGTAGCAAAGTGTACACATATACTGTCATGTGATCATAGGAATAATGAAGCATAGAAGTTATAAGACCATTTGCCTATTACTAATGCCCATCATCATGGTGTACCTGCAGTTTCTGTAAAGACAAAGTTTGTCAGGCTAGTGATGAATTTAAAGATACCTATCCACTTGTGGGTTTGTCTTGAAGGCTGTGAGGATGTTAATATGTTTAACATGCAAAGGCAGTCCATTCCACAAATGGGGCAGTGTTGCATAATAAATCTGTCCCTCCAGTATGTTTTGTTTAAAAGTTAGTGGAAGTTTAAATCCTTAGCTCCAAGTGTTGGTGAAACTGTTTGCCTTGGACAAAAGGAAAGGGAACCATTTGAAATATTGGGACCTGCTAGAGCAATTCCCAAAATATGAAGACTGAATGGCTGAAAGATTGTACTTGCATATCAGATGAAGATGCCTTTTTTCAAAATATTCCATTTTCGCAAAGGTATGTCATTCTCAGAGTTGATATATATAAGTTTGGGGGGGCTTGCTCACAACATGGGGAGGTGCAGGAGAAGCTCCTCCACCTACAAAACGAAGCTTTAAGGAGAAGTGTGATTTTCAAGATTCACTCTTCTCTGAGTTTTTGGGTTTTTTTTTCTGGATTTTCAGTACTTGGCATTTCAAGTGTTGACATTAAAATGAGGAGACAAAGGAAAGACATAAATCACCATGTAAGAGTCTGTAAGTGACAGAGAAAAGGGATAGGACAAGAAGCCTGTTGTGATAGCCTAAGGGTCTTTAAACCAGCAATCTTTATTAGTTGGGAAACTCTTTTTGGCTCTGCTATGTGCCTGTACAAGAACAGAAGAGTGGGAGCCCTGTACTTTGTAACTGGCCTGCTCAGAGAAGACTACTGCAAGCACACTTCTACTTATGAACATTTTATAGGATCACCAATTCACCTTATGATGCATCTTTGGAACATGAGAGGAAACCACAATGTCCATCAGAAATCCACAGAGAGATAGAGATGACATGCATCTTCTACACAGACAGCAATACAGCTGAGTACCAAACTAAAGAACTAAGAGTTGTGAGATAACAATGTTATCCACTGCTTTACAGTTCCCATTTAATGATCATAGCATGCCTTTCTGGTTTTTGGGCAATGTCTCTTTTTTCTTTGCTACTAGGATGGAGTGTTAGGAAACTCAGGTAAGGGTTTTCAGGTTATTCTTTACTACATTTAGGGGGGGGGGGGGACATTTCATTGTAATAGATACATTCACAAACATTTTGGATTGAGTATTAAATTAAGTTAAATTGCACTTTCATCTTTCAGATGATACTCTAGTTGTTTCTAGTGAAGAGTCTTCTCCGTAGAAGTTTGAAATTATTGAATTTCACTGTTTTGGTAGTTAATAAGTAGGGGTAAGGGTACTATCACTTTGGGTTCCTGTAATTGATTAAATAAATAAGACAGCATTTTATTCTGATGGTTATACAAATCGTGTCGGCCATGGCATGCTGCTTGCCCAATCATTGTGCCCAGAGATGTTAAGAAGTGTTTCCTTATGCAGAACATTTCTGATGTCAGGGATTTGCAGAAAGTAAAGAATAGTTGTGCAAAATCTTAACCATAGATGTCCTTCTCTTCCATGTTGTAGTATTCATAACCTGAAGGATTCCCCGCCTAGGCGACCTGAACGTTTGGCCAGTATACCAAAGACTTAACCTACTGTTAGGTACTTGCGATGTTGCACATAGAACAGCCAACATCAGCCATAATAGTGAAGTCTGCACAGACCATCCTCAGAACTGAATGCCCCAGTCAGAACACCAATCCAAGGATTAGAGGCAACTAGGTAATATCCAAAGAGGAGCGTAAACCAAGGGGTAAGAAGGGTGGGATAGAATACTGCAACATGGCAGAGAGGAACTTCTGTGGTTATGGGAAGATTTTACGCAACTATTCTATGTCCTTCTATTCCCATGTTGCAGTATTCATAACATGAGGGAGAATATCATAGGTCATGAGTGGGAAAGGGGGTAGGAGCACATGATGTCTCCATGAAGCCATGCAAAATTGCCCTGGCAAATCCTGCTGTGGATCTGGAGATAGAGTCCGTTTTGTAGTGTTTAGTAAATGTATGGACAGAGGATCAAACAGCTGCTTCCAGGATAGAGGCAGTGTAGAGACATTTAAAGAAGGCTCCAGAGGAAGCTACTGCTCTTGTGGAATGGGCCTTAACAGAGGAAGAAATAGTTTTTCCCTGAGAGACATGGCAAAAGGAAATTGCCGTAGTGATCCAAGACAGGTTTTCCCAGCACCCTCTTCTAATGCATTTGGTCCTATCCAAGTAGAATCTAAGTTGTCTATGTACTTCCAAGGTGTGCAGCACCCTTTCATTGAAGTTGTGAGGAGAAAAGAAAAGGGTGGGTAAGTGAATAGATTAGATTGGTTAAGGGACAAGTCATTAACCATTTTAGGCATGAAGGAAGGATTGGTACAAAGAGACACCTTATACTTGTGGGAAATCAGAAAGGGTTGTGAAGACATTAAAGCTTGGAGTTCAGAAACTCTCCTAGCAGAAGTGATGGCTACCATTAAAACAGTTTTCCACATGCAAAATTTTAGGAAAGCTGAGGCTGCAAGCTCAGAGGGAGTCTGAGTCAGTTTCTCCAAAACAAAATTTAGGTCCCCGGGAGGAGGAACAGGTTTCCTGGGAGATCTGAAGTGAGGGACACCTTTTAAGAAAAGCTTAACCTCTAATCTAGAATCTAAGGGGGGAGATGAAGGCAGACATGCATAAATGGCTGATAAATGGGGTGTAGCTGAAGAATAAGTCAGTCCAGCATTGAGCAGCTCACACAAATAAGAAAGGACTAAGGGAATATCTACTGAAAATGTATCTAGTCTCTGATTAAGACACTAGATGGAGAACCTCTTCCACTTGGGCAAATAGGATCTCCTAGTATTAGGTTTCTGGCTTCCTGCAGGACTAAAAGCATGCCCTCAGAGAAAACGTGCCTGAAAGGAATCAGGCCTGTCACCCACAAGGTCAAGTTCATTGTTTCTATGTGCGGGTGAATAAGAGATCCCATGTCTTGTGTGAGTACATCAACCCTGTGAGGTAACTTGTGATGACTGCCTTGGCTAATTGCAGAAGAAAAGGGAACCAGTGCTGTCTTTGCCAAAAGGGAGTGACCAACAAGATTTTTGATTTGTCCTTCTGAATCTTCAGAAGGACTTTCTGAATTAGGGGGAATGGGGGATGCATAGAAAAACACCCCCTTCCATGAGAATGATAAGGCATACACCTTCCAAGCCAAAGGGTGTGGGACTCTATGGCACAAAACAGGAAGCTGCCTGTTCATAGGGGAGGCAAACATATCTATTTGAGGTGTACCCCACCAGTGGATAATGCCCAGAAACACATTCCTGTGGATCATCCATTTTTAGGTTTGTGTCATAGATCTGCTCAGTGTCAGCCAGAACATTTTGAGCTGAGGGGATATAAACAGCTGTCAAAGTTACCTTTGCTTGAAGAGCAATCTCCCAAGGTTGGATTGCTAATCTGCAGAGGAGATAAGACTTTGTCCCCCCCCCCACTTGTTCACATATCAGAGAACATTGGTGTTGTCTGTGAACAGTTTCAAAGGACCTGGTAGAAGAGATGACCTGAAGGTTTGAAGAGCCTAAATCAGAGCCCTCAACTCGGATGTTGATGTGTTGTTTCCTTATGGAAGGAGACCACAGGCCTTTGACCTTTAGGTTCCCCAGTGTTGCTCACTACCCCAGATCTGAAGTATCTGTGAACATTTCTTGGATTGAAAAAGGTGGCTGAAGGGGGGTCCTGGATCCTGAGATATTTGTTGAATCCACCAAAACAATTCCTTCTTTAGGCAGGTTAGATGTGGAAGGACAAATTGTAGAGGATGAGATTGCTGGGACCAAATTGTTTTCAGGTACTACTGGAACTTTCGCATGTAGAGTCTGGCTAGGAGCAGCATTGGTATAACTGAAGTCATGAACCCCAGCATCCTGAGGAATTCCCTGGCAGTCAGAAAAGCCAGAGGAAGCAACTGTTGGAAGTAAGCCTGTAGGGATTACATCTTTTGTAAAGGCAAAGAAGCCATCATCAGGTCTGTCCTTATCCTACAACTTGGTCCCGGGAAGGTGAAAGGGAATACTTGCTATAGTTGACGATGAATCTCAGGCTGAGGAACACAGAGATGGTGGTTTGAAGGTTCTGTTGCAAAATGTCTGGATGTTCTGCTTGAATGAACAGGTTGTCCAAGTAGGGATAGATGAGAATTCCCTGGAGTCTGCAAAGGGCAATGACAGGAGCCAAACACTTTCTGAATACCTTTGGAGCTGCAGAGTCCAAAGGGCAAAGCACAGAACTGAAAATGAGAGAAAGCAACCGAAAAATGTAAGAATTTCCTTAATAGAGGATGGATGGGGATGTGGAGGTGTACATCTTTGATGTCTAGGGAAACCATGTAAGCCTGAGGTAGCAAGAGTGGAAACAGAGTTTGCAAGGTGAGCATCCTGAAGGTTGGGATTTGAAGGAATAGATTAAGCTGGGACGCATCAAAAATTGGGAATTTAAGGGCCATCTTTCCTTTGAACTAAAACATCCTGAAGTAAAACCCTTTTCCTCTTTCCAAGAAGGGGAGTTCTTGTATGGTCCCTTGTAATAGAAAGTCTTGAATAACCTGAGGGAAAAGGTGAAGCTGGTCCCTTAGGGTTCTGAGATCCCCACAAAAGAAGGAGCGTTTTTCCAAGTCATGAAGTAGCCTTTTCGGACAATAGACAAGGCCAATTTGTCTGTGGTAATGCTTGCCCATTTGGAAAGGAAATGAGAAAGGCAGTGGGAAAGAGGGACTTCTGAGAGAGTGGCCAGGTAGTCACAGATAACCTGGCTTGTCTGGCAAGGGGGCTTTTTGCGCAGATGATGGCTGAGACCTAGGAGGAGTCTGCCTGCATGTGCTCTTCTTGTGTTGTTGGGAAGGAGCGCATGTCTTTTTCCTTACAAAATTAGGCTTAGAAGGGTAGTTCCTGTGGTATTTAGGAACTAGGGACAGAAAATATTTCAGTTCCTGAAGTGCTTTTCATTTCTCTTGAAATAATTTGAACAGGGCTGCAGCATTAATACCAAATAGGGTGGTATTATCCAGGGGTGCATCCATAAGTTTTGCCTCAAAATCCTCAAGCAAGGGCTGCAGTGTCAGCCATGAATACCTCCTGAGAACAGGACCAGATGCTGCTGATCTTGCAGAGACCTCAGCTTTGCCATAACTGCATTTTATGGAATGGCTGGTAACCTGGGAAGAAACTGCTAAGAGGGAAGAGAGCTGGGATGTGGCTGCAGAAGCTGGGAGATCTGTCAGCAACTTAGACGCCTGTGAAAGTAGGGCTAGAACATATTTAGACATGTGTCTGATAATTAATGGTCCTAAACACCAGATTAGAGGAGGTGTAGACTTTTTTCCCATTTCTCTCCACATCATTTTACTGTCCTTATCTTTGGGCAGGAGGTTGGTAGAGGGCAGCAATTTAGAAGGTTTATCAGCAGAGAGAGAAATTACAGCTGTGTCTGCAAGATGGCATTTGTACAGATAGCTACTGTCTTCAGGTACTTTATAGAATATGTCTGGCCTTTTTGAAGCAGGAGGTTATGAATCACTGTTTTTGGATGTTGCAAGAAAGGCATCTTGAAAAGCTGGCAAAACAGGTAGGATGGCTGAAGGGGCAGGAGAGTGTGTTTGTAAGAGGTCATAGTACCTCTTTTGTACTTCTGAAACCTGGGAGCTTTCCCACTTGAAAAATTCCCTCATTCTGGAGATAGTTTCTGGAAATGTAATATTCTCTCAGGAGAATCTCCACTATTGGAATCAACTTCAGGGAGGCATAACCTAGAGGAGAGTCTGTTTGAGTACAGTAGGCCAGGGACTCATCTGAAGATGACTGGTCTTCTTCAGGGGGCCTCTTGTCCAACAGTAGTATTCCTGGGTCAAGGGGAAGTAGGAGATGCTGGAGTAGGAGGTTGCAAAGTGGAAGGCCTAAGTGCCAGAAAGGCGTGGAAGGCGTAAGTGCCAGAAAAGCATTCAAGATTCATTGAGAGAAAACTTGCCAGTCTGGGGAAGGACCCTGTGTGGGAGACTCATGTTTTTGTTTGTTTCCTTTTGAGAGGAAGGCCTACCCTAGGCTGGGATTAAAGGGCCAATGTAGGCCTAGGCTCTGACCACAACATCAGCAAAGCCTCAATGGAAATGGCAGGAGAGGTATCGTGAGGAACATCTGAAGGAGCTAGCTGCGGTTCCCCCTTAACATCCATAGCAGACGTCTGTGATGCCTCTATGGATGTGCTGAAGGAACCCTCCCTAGTGGCTTCTAAATCAGTACCTACTGAAGGAGGAGGACCAGACACCATACATCCCACCAGGCCTTCTCCAGCCTTGAGAGGGATGTCTAGGATTAGAGGCACAGCCAAAGATTCAGACCTTATCTTTTTCACCTTTTTCTTCGGGGGCTCACCCGACGGACCTGGCGTACCTTCCATACCTGGTGCTAGTATCTTTAGTCTCTGATTTTCAAGATGTATGTTAAGGGCAGACATATGACTGCAGAGTGTGTTAGGAATGAATGTCTGACAAATGGCACAGGCCTTGTAGTCGTGATTTGAACCCACACAGAAAAGACACAGATCGTGATTGTCTTTTTGTGAAATCTGTCTTCCACAGTTGCACTTGCCCTTCTTGGATGACATTGACCATTTACAAGCATGCAGTATCAAAAGTACAATAAAGGTTTTCCCCAACAGGGCACTTGTCTGAATGAAGAAAACATTTGGCAATCAACCGAATGGTAGAAGCTGTCTTTCGAACTGACGGCAGAGAAGTTCTGAGGATGGTACATGCAGATGTCACTTTTATGACGAATGTTGCACATGCCTAGCAGTAGCTTAAGTCTTTGGTATACTGGCAGGACGTTCGGGCCATCTAGGTGGGGAATCCCTTATGTTATGAATACTGCAACACGGGAATAGAAGGACATTGGTAGATAAGTGGACAGCATTGTGGACCCATTTCTGCAGTGTCTCTTGTGGAGTCCGTAAATGCGTTTGTTAAAAAATTCTGTTTTGCCATATTCAGAAGGAGACTGTTATCCATTTTGCTTTATACTTTTTTTAAATAAACGGGTCTAGATCATGTAATTTTTGCTTTGTACAAAGCCTTTTCTGACCACAGTATTGCTACTATTTGTTGAGTTCCAGTTGTGACCCTCAGGACATTGTACCTGGATGGTTTCAAGGTTGATATAGCTAACTTGAATAGTCGGAAGGTGATTGTTATGTTTTGTCTCACCTTCTCCCTTTGCTCTGAGTTTGTATGGTCAAGGATTTAGATAAATATATGAACAGCTAGACAGAGGAAGAGATAGAGAGATAGACAGTGTTGGGTGTAGAAGCCTGCCTCCACATTGGCTAACTTCGCCCATGCAAAATAATTTGTTTTTGTGTTTTGTGACCTTGTGAATGTCACTTTTAAGTCGTGATCTCTTAAGGTTTTAAGATGTTTTATGGTTTATAAGTCTCATATTGATTAAATGAGATGCAGTTATTCATAGTAGATCACTGACAACTTATGTTGCAGTTAAAGTTACTGGATGTTATGTTTTTTGGAGAGTAGTCCTTATTTCTTTTTGAAGAAGAAGAAAAATGGTATTTTGTGGAGGAATGGTGATGCGTGTCCAAATGCACGTAGAATGAAAACAAGTAAATTCTTATTGCAAATGCTTCATCTGCTAGCATGGACTTTGGCATGCAGAGTACATAGAAATTAGGTGCCAGGAGTTACAGAGATAGGGAGTATTTCTCCCTTCTCGTCTGTGTGGTTAATATCTCTCCTTCATAGCTCTGATGCCTATAATTGAGTCCTGAGTTCCAAACACCATCTTTTGGAGATTGTATGTTCTCCCCATGCCTCTGTGAGTTTTCTAGTTTGTATATCTCTTTTTCCCTTTCTTTCTGTAGATATGTATACAGTATGTATCATAATATGTGTGTGTGTATGTATGCATGTATGTATGTATAAGTATATATATATATATATATATATATATATATATATATATATATATATATATATATATATATATATATATATATATATATATATAATATATATATATATATATATATATATATATATATATATATATATATATATATATATATATATATATTTATATGGATCTAGGACGTTTGCTCAACTGAGCAAACATCCGAATCCATAAAACCCAAACACACTTTAACAAAAGCTCTTTATCGAAAAAGCTCTTTCGTTAAAGTGTGTGACAAAATAAAAAAAAAACACTATATTTACATTTTAGAAGGGGGGCTTTGCCCCCCTGCACCCCCCATGTGGGGGGCTGTGCCCCCCACACCACCCCTACTTTAATATTCTCCCTCCAAGACCACACTACAGTGGGGAAAAGGGAAATTTCCCTTACTCGCACCGTAGTACGGCTTCAGCAACAGTCATACTTGCGCGAAAGTGCTTCTTTGGTGAATAGCACTTTCACGTAAGTATGCCCAGCCATTTGGATTTCGGTCGTTTGCTCAGTCGAGCAAACATCCTAGATCCATATATATATATATATATATATATATATATATATATATATATATATATATATAGAGAGAGAGAGAGAGAGAGAGAGAGAGAGAGAAAAATGGGACAGTTAATTGTCAATCATGTTTTTGATCGACACCAGTTTAGTCCGATTTGGTTGTCATATAACATCTAACCTGTCCTAAAAAATCAAATGCCAAAGCAATCATCACTAAGATCATTTACAACAATAATTATGGCAAACTGCACATTAAATATATTAAATATATGGGGCATTGCTTGCAGAATCTTTCTACAAGAGATGAGAACTGCTTAGTTCTACTTTTAAGGACTTGCATAAGACCTGTAATTGAGTACAATAACACATTTTGTACTTACGGTAAAAGACATTTGAAGAGTTTAGGTGGGATACAAAGAAATTTTACAAAGAAAATTGTAACATTAAGGAATATGGATTATGATGTAAACATCTGAGTTTATTTTCATTTTGTTATAGATATATGAGGTAAGCTAATCTTGGCTTGTAAAATATTTAATGACGAAATGTTTAATGTTGACATTTATAATTGTAATAAAACATACAGAACATTAAAATGTGAACATTGTTATAAAATTTGATAGCACTAAGGTATGTAACTCATATGTAATTGTTAGAAATCACAAAACTTTGGAATAGCCTCCCAATAAGCATTAAACAGTCTGTATTGAAAGTTTTGAAAGGAACCTAGATATATGGTCTAGAGACCATGTCTTTGTACTGCTTCCTGATGAGTCATGTTCTTTGGTTGTGTGGCCTGAACACTGTACTTGAATTTATGAATTCATATAGAAGAAGCAATGGTCTGCACCTCCTGTGTATTCTCTGGAATGTCATCATTTTGTTTTAATCATACTGATTCACCATCAAGCTTGAATTAACATCAGGATGGTAATGAATCTCAGTATTTAGTTAATCTTCCAACTGGTGTGCCCTCCAGACAATTCATCCACTGGGCACATTCTTCTCAACTGTCCCTAATTTGCATTATATTCCTCATAAAATGTGTGTGTTTGTGTGTATTTATGCTTTGCAAATTCTTGAGAATTGCGGTCACTAAATAATGACAGACATTTCAGTTTCAGAATTCATTTCTTTCTGAAAAAGTTTTATGCTAATACAAAAACTTTTATTCTAGCTACTTTCTATATATACAAGGGCAGTATTTTAAGTGTCTCATTGATTTTGGGCCTTTGCCCCACATAATTGTGATTTTGTCCCTGACCCTTGTGCTGCGGGGTTGAGAGCTGCTATTGGGTACATGTCAGAAGTGTGATCATATTATTTCCATGTGTGCAAACAGTGAATACAGAACTCCAGATATGCATTATAGTGAAATTTATTTATTTATTTTACATTTGTTGACCAGGTATGTCTGACTGAGCTGAAGAGCTCTTTTTCAGAGGAGGCCCGGGAAGAAAAGCTCCATAAATGTATACATTTAATATATGACAAATGCAGATTAAACACAAATGATTATACATTTTTTCAAAGAATACAGTATGAAAGACAAATGCATATTAAACACAGGTGATGACACATAATTCAAAGAAAACACTAACTAGAATTAAGAGATGTGTCATTATGAGAAATAGATATATTAACTTAGGACAATACTATATTCTTTAGACCTCAGTTTGGAAGTACAGATTAGTCAAGATATGTACAAATGGAGTGTTACTCGAAGATGTAAACAGATTGGGTTAAGAAGACAGTTGAGGGATTAGTTGAGGATAGAGTGGGCTTGGGTCTGGCAGGAGGAAGATTGTAGTTTGTGGGACAATTATTCGAGTACAGTGGCATGTTCAAACTGTGACTTAACATTCAGTACAACAGATGAATACAGAACTCCAGATGTACATTATAGTGAAATGTTCAGACTGTGATTTAATAACATTGCATACAGCACAAAAATAGTGTGTGGCATAAGAAAAACAAAACTTCTTTAGTCAACAGACAGAAATGTTCTTACAAGGGGTTACAGTGCTCTCTGCTTTCTGCATGCTTTCAAAGTAAATACACCAACTCAGAGGCTAACTGTTTTGGAGTGGAGGGAATATGTTGTTTCCAGTAAACCAGGTATCCTTTTAGGGTCTATATTATAACAATGAATGATCAGATGATCGAATGTTGTTATATCGACCCCAAAATGTTGAAAATCCAAAACAGCGAACAACCAGAACAGCGAAAATCGCTGTTCCCAAAAAAACACAAAACAAAAAAAAAACACTAAATAAAGTAGGGGGGGGGCTTCACACCATGCGCCCCCACACCCCCCCTACTTAAATATACCAACTCCAAGATTGCACTACAGTGGAGGAAATGGCACAACCTGGACAGCAGGCCCAGGGATTTCTTTCCCTAGGAAAAAATTTGCTGTTCGGCCGTTCGCTATTTTGCCTCTCCGACATGTAGTGTTCGCTCTAACAGCGTTCGATCATCTGATCGCTGTTCTAAAGTAGACCCTCCTTTTACTCCATGACAGTAGTACATCTAGTAAGAACAACCACCCACACTAAAGGTCTGATGACAGGACCCCCCCCCCAAAAAAAAAACAGTTGTTTACTTATTACAACAGTCACTAGCTCAGTTTTTCTCCATATTTGCATTGTCTCCCTTTCTCTACATGGATTTTCTTTTGGTTTCTGATTTTTTCACATCTCCCAGAAACAAGCTAGTTCTTTATTTTCCCTTAAAGAAGTGTCCACTTACGTGTTTTGTTAACTGTTGTAATGTAGTAATTAATTTTAATAAAGATCCTAAACATTATGTACCGCGTTATGTTTCTATGAATGCAACTGTACATACATTTCACTGCTGTAGTCATTTTGCTTTACATTTGTATTCATAGGGTAGCCGTGGTGGTACAGTGGTTAGTGTTGTTGCCTAACAGCATGAGACTGTCTAGTTTGATTCTTAGCTGGGGTGACTTCTTTGCAGGGTCTGCATGTCCACCCTGAGGTCAAGTGGGTTTCCTACAGGTGTTCTGGTTTTCTCCCACATTCCAAAGACATGCAGTAGGTGGATTGGTTACTCTAAATCACCCATAGGTGAGAGTGTGTTTGTGAGTGAGTGGTATGAATGAACTACTGTGGCAGGGCTAGCAACTCGGCGACGTAAACTTTGGCTTAAGATGATTGTCATTGCTAAAGTGACACCCCGACCCCATGTGCAAAAATGGGAAAAGAGGTTGAGGATGGATGGATGAATTTCTTTGAGATAGGTTAAGCCAGCCAGTTCATCTTGCAAGAAACTGAAAATTATTTCTATTTATGTATTATCAGTGTTACACATGCTGAGTATCAGTCAAAATTAGAAGGTTGTATTTCTGCTAATAACTGCATTTTGACAAAACAGTATTAGTGAAGTACTAATATCGCAGGCATCTTTATTTGGTGACAGTTTGCAAAGTACTCCCTTCTAAAGCAACATCACATATTTTTTTTCTATGAATGTACTGTTTAATTACATACAGACCTTTTGTAAAAAGACTGCTTTTTCATTTAACAGTGTGCATTAAGTACTTAAATTCAAAATCAGTTTACAGATTGGTTCAAAGACAAATTAAGTTCACAAAGATTATTTTCTTTGTAGGAGTGATAATTTTCAAAATGTGAAAAACAGGTGATGCTAACATGGCATCTGATATAATTACTTGTGTGAAAATATGTAATAAAACCTAACTTTTTTCAGAGGGTAAGTGCAGGAGGAGAAGAGAATTAAGCTGCGTAAAAGATGAGTTGAATTTAAACATATATAAGCAGTTCTTTGAAATATAAAAAGTAAAAGATGAAGATTTTGCTTTGTACTTGCAATTTTAGGTAAATGTGTAATAATTTTAAAAAATATATAAAATTGTGTGTAAACAGTGTACATTTGCTCTGTTTACTGCAGGGAAACTGAAACTAAATTTGTTGGTCATACATTTGCAGTGCTTGAAGCCTGAATGTTATTTAAAATGTTACTGTAGACCAAAAAATGTGGTCTTATCTGGGACATTTCTCAGAAATATGAAGCAGGTGGAATGGATAAAAAGTCTTTCCTAATTGAAAACTGAAGTTGACAGGAAATCTTGCCTGGGACTTGTATGAACAGAGAGAGACTCTTAACTGGGAAGTCAGTTTCCTGCTGCAGGATGCACGAAGAGAATTTGCTGTCTAACAATGTCACAGATTCTGTTCGATCTTGTAAGTTTTCTAATAGTAAGATGTCTTCTCTAAGTTATTCTGTCATTTCTTCCTGTTATGCTGCGTCTTTTTTTCTAATTGACCCTCCCTGGGCTGGACTGGAAAGTAATCCACATGGTTCAGAATTAAAAAACAGAATAAAAATCCACTTGTTCGAAAATGAACAGTGGATCCTCAGTTACGCGAAAGTGCACTTCCACGAAGCACAGTTCAACGAACTGTTTAGGGAAACTGAAGCACTGAGGCACACTACAGTGGGGAATAGAGAATTTAACTGTTCCCCACTGTAGTGCGATCTCGGAGTTGGTATATTTAAGTAGGGGTGTGTGGGGGGTGCAGCTCCCTACTCAATGTAATGTTAGTGTTTTCTGTTTTTTTTTAATCTTTTTATCAGTTCTTTGAACCGAGTTTTGTGAAAGTGCACTTTTGCGTAACTGAGCGGTTTGCTGCTCTTTTTCGAATAAGTGGTATTCGATCAAAAGCAGTAGACCCATATATACATCATACATATATATATATATATATATATATATATATATATATGGATAGATAGATAGATAGATAGATAGATATAGATATATCTTCTTCTTCTTCTTTCGGCTTTTCCCAGTTAGGGGTCGCCACAGCGGATCACCTGTCCGCTCATGATTGGCAGTGGAGTTTTACAGTGTCGAGTTGCCAGCCCGTGGCCCAACCTTCCACAGAAGGCACACACATGCACGCACTCACAGCTAGGGCCAATTTAGAGTGTCCAATCCACCTACAGCATGTCTTTGTACATGTTATTAAGCTCACTTGTTTAATGTAAATTAACAAATACTTAAAATTCTATAAGGTTAGTTACTTTCCCCACTCAATGTAATGTTAGTGTTTTCTGTTTTTTTTTTTTTATCTTTTTATCGGTTCGTTGAACCGAGTTTCGTGAAAGTGCACTTTCGAATAAGTGCACTTTTGCGTAACTGAGCGGTCTACTGCTCTTTTTCGAATAAGTGGTATTCAATCAAAAGCAGTAGACCCATATATATATATATATATATATATATATATATATATATATATATATATATATATAGATATATATATATATATATATATATAGAGAGAGAGAGAGAGAGAGAGAGATACATATTATTAAGCTCACTTGTATAATGTAAATTAACAAATACTTAAAATTCTATAAGGTTAGTTACTTTTATCATATGTTTGTGCCTTGATCAGGTGTTTGTACTAGTCCAGATATAAGCCATGTCACATGTGTAGCAAATAAACTGGGAGAATGCAGCTTTGAAATATAAGTGTTGGTGTTCGTTGAGTAAGAAGGTATAGGATGAACCTTGGATTCCGGAGATACTTCAAGGGGGCCACAGCAAAGACAGTCTTACTTGGATTTCATGTCTGTCTGGGAAATCACCTTTTTATCTTAATGTTTTCTATCATGTCATGCATCTGAATACCTCATACTGGCTGTAGACAGTCTTCTATAGCCTGTCTCAATTCTAATAAACTGCTCTATCCAAGAAAAATACATCCCCACCTTATGGAAAAAGTCCAGTATAATACCCATTCGTAAAGGTGGCTCATCAGCCGTGCTCACAAACAGACTAATTGCCATTCTGTTACCATTAGACAAAATGTTGAGTGACATATTCACTCACAACTTATATGTATATGTATATATATATATATATATATATATATATATATATATATATATATATATATATATATGTACATATATACACATACATACATATTACTTCTCATAACCTTCTCTCTCCCTGCAGGCATGGTTTCACACCCAATCACACTATTGCCACTGCCTTCCTAAGGTCCGCAAATATAATAGATCACAATAGAATTTCAGGTCTTTTAACCTCTGCCCTGTTTCTGGATCTCTCCATTCGACATAGTCATCAAATTCTCCTAACATAACTGTCTGTGGGCTTTCACCCACCTCACTTAACTGTTTTTTTTTAGTGCTTCTCTCACTGACAAGTTCCAAGTAGTGAAATGGTAAGATGATTTTTTCCTCTTTCCTGCCTATATCCATTGGAGACCCATGAGGCTCTTTCCCAGGACAGATACTATTTAAATTATCAGTGACCTAAACAAAGCAGCTAAAGAGCCACCATAGTACAGTATGCTGATGACTCCACTCTAAAATGCACTGCTAAGACACTACCCTTGTTGCAAACACTCACCCAGAAATTCTGATCATCCACAGAAGCTTGGCTCAACAACTCAGAACTATTAAATTAAAAAAAAAACTACTACTGTTCACCACCCAACTCTCTATCATCCCAAGGAAACAACCTTTAATATACTGTCAACCAACAACAGAACAGTAATCCCAAGCCAAACTACTAGGTGTGACTAGAGAAAGCCACCTGAAATTTGATCTCTACCATCAGCAAGCCATAAAGAAGACGCACCAAAAGCTAGGCTGCCTCTGTAGAGTAAAACACTGCCTTACTGTGCTAGACAAAACAGACACTTTAATACTTCCCTCTCGTAATCTTCTCCTATTTTATCTTGACCAATCTCAACTTGACTCTGTCAGCTAAAACTGGAGCAGTGCTCCAGTAAAGTAGCCAGATTCACTACCAGTTAACTGACATCACTGCCTCTCTCTGTTAACAACTAAACTTGCTCGAACTAAATAATTGTCCGTTGTACTCACAATTAATTACAACAGTACTGCACTACCCTATGCCACGGTGGTACAATGGTAGCATTGTTGCCTCACAACAAGAGGTTCTCCTGTTCGATTCACGGCTGGAGTGCCTTCTGTGTGAAGTCTGCATGTCCTCCCCGCGGTCGAATGGCCTGCGAAAGATATGCGTGAATGGGCGTGCCTTCACTGAAGGTTGTTGTCGGGCTGGCAACTCGGCACCATAAAAATCGACTGCCAATCATTAGCAGACCGGAGTTCTGCTGTGGCGACCCCTAACCGGGAAAAGCCGAAAAGACAAACAAACGCTACTGCACTACCCTGAAAAATTCCCATCTCTTCACTCTGTCATTCACCTTTGCACTTTTAAGAGACCTCTATGCTCCACTGACAAGTCATTAGCCCCCATAACTAAACCTAACAACAATGCAGGATACTCCCTGTATTCACTCTGCATCGATAATAGCTGGAACACCGTCCCACTCCACTTTAGAACTTTAAGTTCCAATCGAAGCAACACCTAATTTTTAAATGCAATTTCTGGTCATTATGGTGATTTAATTGTAAAATGAAAACAGATTCTACATACAGAAAACTCAGTAATGCAAGCTGGCAGTATTCTAAGTAATAAATATGAGAGGAAATACATCTTCTAGGGAATTGGTTCTCGGGCTTACATTTTTAATTTATGTGAACATACCAAGATTTTTCAATTTTCAGACAGTCAAAACACAGGGATTTACTGGTGTTTTTTCCCCATAAAAAAAAAAAATTTAAATCAGTGCTGATAGATAAATGGTTCTGCGCTTGCAGCATCCTTGGTCAAACTGATACTAACATGTCTACATGAATTTGTGCTATAACTCTCTGATGCACAAAACGTAAGGTATCATTCTCACATCTATACCATCCTCTGTCATCTTATCTCCTTCATCTTCCTTGTGTTTCCTCATCTCCCATCCTTCCTTTCCCTAGCTTCCTTTCCTTTTAGAGATATTTTGGATTAAGCTTTATGAAAGGTGTATTGGCGTGAAATTGATGTAGAGTTGGATCTGAGCAGATTATGAAGAGTTTTAAGATGAAAGGTTAAGCAGTGAAATCATAAAACTTCTTTTACATGTGGGATCCTGAGATTTTTTTCTTGCACTTTTTCATATTCCTCAAGGTGTTATTGTAGGCTGCTTATTTAAGGGAACAGTTTTTCTGTTTTTACTTGGTAATGCTGAGTTTGAATCCAAGGCTGATTTAGCATGTTTTTTTACAAAGGAGTAGTATGTTTTTTTTATTGCTTTGTCATTTAACTTGTAAGGTACAATTCATAACTGTTACCATCATTGGCAGAATCTGAAATATTGGTTTCTACAGGGAGACTTTATTTTAGTTATTGTGGATAGCTGATGCAAGTTCTTATTTGATATAGGTTCATTACTGGAGTCATTTTAAACATAGGTTCATAGGAGGGTACTAGGCTATTGGCCCTAGGGCCTATATAAGCCCAGCCAAAAATGTACCCTGTTTTTCGCCACCCAAGAAAATTATTTTCCTGTGCCCCTGTTGAGCAGAGCCACAGAAGTGATCCCTGGGGTGAATTTCCTATCTCCCATCCAATCATCAAGATTTTTCTTGAAGAGCGCTAATGAGGAGCTCTGTTTGACATAGATAGGTAGTTTGTTCCAGAGTATGGGAAGTCTCTGGGACAGGAATCTATCCCTCCAGCATGTTCTGTTTATTGTGGTGATAAGGTTTCCGTAGAGCATGTAGCTCGGAGGGATTGGGATTTCTTTAAGTGGAGCATGTCCAACAGCTCTGGGTTTGACATAGCTTTGTATGTTAGGCAGAGATTGCCTCGGAGTAGGCGATATGCGACGGAGTAAAGCTGGAGTTTTTTTAGATGATCTGCATAGGGCATCTGTTTGAGGCCAGTAATCCTCTTTGTGAGGTATTTCTGTGGCCTTTCCAGTTGTTGTAGATGTCTTGTGAGGTACATACCAAAAGGAGAGTTGTACTCTATAATGGGTCTAATGAGTGATGAGTAGAGGGGAACAATGACCTTTGTTTTTTCTGGATGAGAAACCTTTTGTGATGAGGTGAGCCATGTAGAAGGATTTCCTGACCACTGTGGCGATGTGATTATCAAAGGAGAGACTACTGTCCACCTGTGTCCCAAGGTCTCATCACATTTTCAGCATTAAATAGACTACCAGCTATGTGGTAGTTCATGGGTACAGAGTTTTTACCAAAGGTGATGACAATACACTTTTCGGCATTGAGCTTCAGGCCATGGCTTTGACACCAGGCATCTGTCTCAGTGAGGCTCTTTTGTAGTATATCCACATCGTTAGGAGTTTCGATTATGGCTCCTAGTTTGCAGTCATCTGCAAAGTTTGTTAGCCAAAGACCTTCTATGTTAGCCTGTACTTCAGAGAACTAGATACCAAACAGGAGAGGTCCCAGGACTGAACCCTGTGGTACACCACTTGTCACCGGTCTGAAGTCGGATTTGGAGTCTGCTACTTTCACAGTGTGGGTTCTGTCCATGAGCCAGTTGGCAACCCATCTTGTGACATAGGGATTTATACCTAGTTTAGTGAGCTTATCTATAATTCCAGAGTGGGGGATGGTGTCAAAAGCCTTGGCTAGATCTAGTTAAGTTGTGTGAACCACCTTACCCTCATCTATGGCTTTGGTGACTGCTTCAAAGAAGTCAGTCAAGTTTAGGAGACATGATCTGCCTTTTACAAATCCAAACTGGGTAGGATCCAGAGTTTGGAGATTACCAATGTCTTTGTTTATGAGTTCCATGATGATACGTTCCATGGCCTTGCAGACCAGGCTCGTCAGGCTAATGGGGCTGTAGTTCCCGGGGCCCGTCATAGCTCCCCCTTTGTGGAGTGGGATAACCGTTGTGGTGCGCCATTCAATGGGCACAAAGCCTGAGGTGAGGCTATGACTGAACATGGTACTTAGGAGGGGTGCCAGTTAATTCTGTAGTTCGTGTAGAATGCAGCATGGGATATTGTCAGGTCCCATTGATGCTGTGTTCTTGGCTTTGGAGAGTGTGTTTTTTACCTGTGCAGCCGTGATTACAGGAACTTTGCATTCTTCCGGTATAGAGATGTAATAGTATATTATAGTCATGCAACCCAAATGTATCCCACAGGCTATTTTGCCTTAGATGTTCTTTTAAGGGGTGTATGTTAGTTAGGGCATGATTTAACTGCTGCCTCTGTCCATCAGAAACATAAGTTTCAGACCGGGGTAAATTTCCGATTTCTATTCACTGGTCCAGGTTATGCTTGAATAGGGTTAGGGAAGGACTCTGCTTCACATGGCTGGCAAGTCTATTCCAAGTAATGGAAATTCTCCAAGACACATTTCTGCCCCTCCAAAATGCCCTATTTAAATCCTTGGATCTAGTAGTTCTGACACTGTTCATTTTGGGAATATGCAAAAGGCCTATCAGGGTATGATCCAAGGATGCCTTGTATGTCTGGCAGAAATCACTTGTCAGCAGTCTGTAGGAAACAGAGTGTAGAGATAGAGCCTTGAAGCGATCTGTATAAGGCATTGTGTGTAGTACCTGTGTTTTTTTTTTTTTTTTTGGAGATTTCAGCTGTTATATGTGCCTGGTCAGTACATACTGAAAAGGACATTATACTTAATGATGGGTCTAAGTATAGTGGCACAAGCACCTCTCTGGACCTAGATGCCATGACATTACTTATAAGCTGGGTGACATAGAATGATTTTCTTACTTCCTTAGACACATGTTGGTTGAAAGCCATGTTGCTTTCTACATGAGCCAATAAGTCCATGACTACTGTATCTACTTTTAGGGTTATTTTATTAAGGAGTAGTTTCCCGGGATGGCCGACTTCCCAAAAGTACTACCATGCATTTTATGCATTTCTTGGTATTGAGTTTTAATCCTTGGCTTTGGCACCAGCAAGTTATTTGTCTGTGTTAGATCTTTCTTTAAAATATTAATGTCTTCTGGGTTTTCTGTGATTGCTTTCAGCTTGCAATCATCTGCAAACTTGATAAGCCAAAGGCCCTTGACATTGACTTCCAAGAAATAGATGCCAAAAAGGAGTGGACTCAGCACAGAGACCTGGAGAGGACTCCACTGATGACCGTCCTGTTGTGGAGATGGTCTTTCTAGTCCTAACTTCCTTTGTCCTGTCTGTGAGCCAGTTGGCTAGCCAGATGGTTGCATAGGGGTTTATGCCTAATTCCATGAGTTTATTTACAGTGTTTGTGTTTTTTGTTTTTTTTATGAAATGGATTAGCTAGGTCATGGTAGGCAGTATGCACCATTTTGCCATCATCTGTTGCCTTGGTGACCCTCTCAAAGTCATTTACCAGATTTAGTGGGCATGACTTGCCACTGACAAAACCAAACTGGGTTGGGTCCAGTGTCTGAAGGATTCCTAATGCCATTGTTAATCATTTCCATGGGTTTGTATATGAGACTAGTTAGACTAATGGATCTGTAGTTCCTGGGATCCATTGATGACCCACCTTTGTGTTGAATGACTTTTGCAGTCTTCTGTTCACATGGCACAAAGCCTGTGTAGAGACTATGCTTGAATAGTGACACCAGTGACTCTGATAGGTCACATTTCAGGCTATTTAGGCAACATCCTGACTATTATTGGGGCCCATCAAAGCTGTATTCTTGCCCTTAGGGAGCATCATTAAGACCTATTCCCTTCTGATAGTTGGAGGTTTTATGTTCGATGGTATTTTCCGGGGTTGGCTGATGGGGGAGAGAGGGTGAAGTTGGAGGTGAATTTATCAACCAGAAGATTTACTTTATCTCCCATTTCTGTGAAAGTATCTCCAATTACCAGAAATATATCACACTGTTGTGTGCCACCTTTGAGGTTTTGGACATAGCTGAAGAAGTTCTTGTGGTTGTCCTTGGCCTGGGATGCTATCATTACCACAAAATGTGCTTTATTATATTTAATTAGTCCTCTTAGTTGTTTGCTCAGTTTGATGAGAGAGTATTTATCATTTTTGACTTTACACTTCCCAATTTTATCTATGACTTTTTTTTTCTTTTGTTGTGCAACCTATTTAATTTTGGCTTCCACCGGGGTGTTTTTTTTTTTTTTTAAGTTAGCTTTCAGCTTAATTCTGGTAGGCATAGCTGCCTCTGTGCAGTCAATAACATGGTTGTAAAGCTTCTGTGAATAGTTCAGCATAGGATGCTTTGTTACCTGTGTTTAGAGAGGCTTGAAACTTTGACAGGTTATCAATTATTAAAAGGTAGTTTGTCTTGGAGTAGTTCCTAACTATGATAGTATTTGATGCGGTTACAAAATTGATTTTATTTTAAAAGAGACTGCTTTGTGGTCTGATCTTACCAGAGAGGACATAACGTTGGGGGTGGGAGTTTCCCAGCTTATAGAAGGATAATTAAAGTCCCCTATGAATATGGTATTGGTTGAATGCTGAGTGACTCCAAAAGGTCTTAAGTATGACCTATGATTTTCATGAGACATAGAGAGTGACCTGTAGCATGCTAGGATATGGTATGGGATGTATAGTCCGAGAGGTGCATAATGTCTCTCTGCATATAGTCTAGGGAGGTATGTCTCAGGTCATTTGCATTAACATAAACTGTGACTGAATCATAGCGGTACCTGTGGTGCAGTGACTTGTGTGTGTGTGTGTGTGTGTGTGTGTGTGTGTGTGTGTGTGTGTGTGTGTGTGTGTGTGTGACAGATACTGTCCCCTGAAAGGCAACTGACCATTATTTTCTGCTTGTTCTGCTTGGTGAGTGGGACATCAGTATGTCGTACAATGGAGTCCTCTGATAGGCATCTAACTGTTATTTTCTCCTTGTACATCCTGGTGAGTTGAGACATCAGTATGTCGTACAATGGAGTCCCCTATGACTAGAGTGCTAGGTAGTGCTTTGGCTCGCCTTATGGGCATGGTAGTTGAGGCTGCACTGGGTGTGGCTACATGTGCAGTGGTAGGTGGTGTTACTGTTTTTTGTGTTTGCTGAGGATGACTTTTTTTTTTTTTTTCATCTGTTTTAGGAAGATTGCATTTAAGTCCTTCAGCATGTTGGTCTGGGCTTGGGGTTGTCATATTGCCTGAAGATACCCATATCCACCAAACTGGCTGCAGAGAAATTGAAAAAGTGCATATGCATGATGCCGGGTCCTTTACTCGGTGAGCTGCAACAGTTCTGTGCACAAGGCATTAACACTGGTGATTGTGGGATTGGAGATCAGACTAGGCTACATAATACTGAATTAAGAGGCAGTGCTCCTCAACGAACAAACTAGCTGCTGTATTCTATCCAACATGCAAAGTAGTCATTAGATACTCGCCAAGTTACTGGTGCAGTTTCAGAGGTAAGTTTATAGGAAAAATTTGATTTCTAGGTGACTGCGTCTGTAGAGATCACTACTAACTGCCGCTGTGCAATGAGCAGTAGCAACTAAACACAATAAATTTATACAGGCTTCTATGCCCTTTGGCTAGTAAAACAACTACAGTTACATCTTTTGTATGTTTCCCAACTCAGATACACTGCCCACCACCAACTGCCACTATTTAGAGTATCCAAGTATTTTTAATGTAAAAACACAGGAAAGATTGCATGGTGCAACATTAACAACCTAACTAGACAAGGCAATTTCAAGTCAACCAGACAACAGCAAGACAGTCTAAGCAAATGCAGCAATTTCAGATTTGAAAGCAGATAAATGTACAAATGAAACAAGAACGTTTGCATTTTAGTTGTCTTGCTTTTATGTTTCCATTCATTGTGTGTAATAGTTTGGCCTTCTGTTGTCCTCTGTAGTTTTAACCCAAATCTTGTTATTATCTGCATACTGTCTTTTTTAATTTCTCCAAGTCTTTTGGTTTATAATACTATGATGGGAATGGACCCCATTCCTACGTCAAAGTACGGTTAAAGTTAATGAAATTAGTATTGTTCCAATTTTTTATGTCAGCCAGTAGTGCTCTTCGCACCTGCACTGTGCCCAGTAATGACTCCTGCAATTCATACAGGGTTACATGGATTGGTAACATATCCAAATAAGATTGTAAATTCTTTTTTATAAGACCCGTTGCTCCTACTACTATTGGAACTGTCTGGGTATCTTTATTCCACATGGCTCTCTTTTCTGCCTGTAAATCCTGGTGTTCTATGACTTTGTGTCCCTCTGTACACAAGACACTATAGTCAATGGGTGTGGCGATTTCAATGATCAATGCTACTTTTGTCTTCTTTTCATGGACCACTATATCCGGTTTTCTAGCATCTATCTTTTGAACTGTTGGTAATGGGTGATCCCATGTGATGTAGACTTCTTCATTTTCTAAGATGCCTTGTGGCTTATTTTTCCAGTGTTTTTCAGCCTCTTCAATACCATAATGTTTGCACAATCCCCAGTGCAACAGTCTCACCACATTATTATGCCTTTCAGTATACAGTCCTTCTGCCATTAGTGTGTCGCAACCAACAACAGTGTGTGTGACTGTTTCCAATTTGATTTTACAAAACCTACATTTGTCTGTTTCTCCCACATGTTCAATGGACTTTGTAAACCAGCGTGTACGTAGACCACAATCTTGGGCTGCCAATATTAACCTTTCATTTCTTGTTTTGAATTCACCTCTCCTTAACCATTCCAGTGTTCGTTCCTGATCAACATGAGGCTCTTCCAGAAGTTTTATATACTTGCAACTATATTTGTGTTTTTCGACATTTCTTGCCTTCTCATCTGGTCCTTCACCTTATATTCTTTCTTTTGTTTTTTTGCACATTCAGTTGCTGCCTGATTTTTATCCACTTGATTTCCATTCCTGCTTAATGTTGATATGCTTCTGCTAGATTAAGCAGAGACATCATCTTAGATTTATTCTCCTCATGTTTCAAAACTTTCACTACATTTGGATCTTGTGAGGTCTGTAGATATGTGTGGAGTCCCACGATTGCAGATCTATACATGTAGTCAATTTCAAGTAGGCCCATCCCTCCTTCGGAATGGAGAATATATAATCTTGGTACACTGATTTTTATAAATCATTTGGTGAGCATGAAGCATCCTTGTTTTAATATCCAGTCTATCCAACACTTTTTGGGGCCAGTCAGTCACTCCCAAACTATAAGTTAGGACAGGAAGAGCAAATTGATTTATAGCTTGGATCTTGTTCCTAGATGTCAGTGTTGTTCTCAGGATTAATTTAAGTTTTCTAAAGTATTCCTTACTGAGTTTTATTCACATTTGTTCGTGTTTTATTGCTGATCCTTCATCAATTCCCAAGTATTTATACATTTCCTCTTGCTCAATTTCTTTTATATCACATTCTTGCCCCAAACTGATATTTTCCTGGTGCTACAGTTTTCCTTTTTTTAAAGGGGTTCCTTTTGCACATTCATCAAGACCAAATGACATTCCAGTATCATCGGAAAAGTTTTGACAACCTGCAGCTGGGCTTTCAGTTTCTCATCTGATGAGCTATACAGTTTTAAATCATCGACAAAGAGAAGATGAGAAGTTATTAGACTTTGTTGTTTTCTAGAAGCCAAATTGTAGCCATGGCCTAAGCTGTTCAGTAAACAGCTTAATGGATTAATGGCAAGGTAAAATAGCAACGGTGTGAGGGAGTCACCCTGGAATATCCCCCTTTGGATTTTTATCTCTGGGATAATTATCTGTCCTTTATCATGGCTTAATTGCAAAGTGGTCTGCCATTGTTTCATGGTTTCTGTAATGCAGTCAATCAGTGTAGGGTGTATCTTATACATTTTTAAGCACTCTTTTATCCATGATTGTGGGATACTATCAAATGCTTTTTTGTAGTCGATCCATGCCATACTTAGATTCTCCCCCTTTTTACAGTTCTCCACTATATAACTTTATTTAAAAACAAATGATCCTTTTTTCAATATGAGTTTCTTTTATTGCCCTTTTGTTCTACTGCCATAATCGAGTTTTCTTCTAAATGACTATAAACTCTGTCAGCGTCAATTCCTGTTATTAGTTTATATGTCATTGGAAGATAAGTTATTGGTCTGTAATTTTTAGGATAGCTTGCAAGTTCACTCTTAAGTAAGAGCATTGTTTTTCCTGTTGTTAACCAGTGTGATGTCTGTTCCGGGTGTGCATGTAAATAGATGTTCATCGTGTTTCACTATTGCAGTCATTACACTTGGGTTATCCTGAAAGTCCTGGTCTCACCTCCTCCCTGAAGTCAGTGCACCAGGGTATAAAAGATGCAGCTGATGCCATTTTGAGATTTTCAAAATTGAATTTCAGATCCGAAGTCTTCAATAATGTCAGTAAAAGTTGTTGGTTTTTTAACTATATAATGCCATGAAACTATTCCTCAGATGGGTAACAGCTTACTATCAAGACCACTTCACAGCCAAGGCAAAGTCCAAAACACCTTTAAAGACAAAGAAACAAGTACAGCATTCACCTGGACACTCATCCATGCCAAAGAAACAGATGCTTAAAATGGCCGAGGACCTAATTATTCTGATCAGCCTCTGACCAGGTTTCTATTTCCTCTGATTCCTGTTCAGAGCAGGGATATTTTCTTCCTTCCTATGAGGACTCTGATGCTGAAGAATCTATCCCTTCAGCCTCTCTTGAGGATTACTCTTTTGGGGAAACACTGCACACCTGAGGATTACTCTTTTGGGGAAACACTGCACACCATGAGATTATTCAGAATCCAAGAAATGTATTAGATATTGTTGATGATGTATTTTCTGAATCCAGTTTGTCTCCTGATTCTTTACCCCCTGCACCAGTTAAACCAGATAGGTACTACAGGGTCCCAGCTTCTCATAAATTTACTGCAAAAAAAAAGTTTACACCTCTGTCAGAATGTTCTGAAAATAAGGAATTGCAGGATTTATTGCATTCAGCTGAACAAGTGGGAAAACATACTTTGCAATGTGGTTTTGACTCATTAGAGGCTTTTGTTGGATGCTCCATTACAGCATGATACTTTGTTTGATGTTAAGGCAGAAGAGGTGTTAAAGAAAATGGAGGTTAAAGCAAAATCAATGCAGACAGTAAAGGATTTCTTTGGTCCTTTCCAGTGTCAGACAGGCCACAGAGGCAGATCTCAGCCCCAAGGCTCATACAGACCAGACCAATACTGGACCTGTCCCAAAATTCAAAATGTTGACACCTCAAAGAGGCATACCTGCATGTCCCAATCAGACAATCTTGCAGAAGATAAGATTCATAGCTGGCTCAATGTGCCTGGCACCAGTAATTGCATTTTGCAGACAAAAAGGAATTCAAATATATCGATTATTAATTTGCATAGGGTACACAGTAAATGAAAAGAAATCAAAACTAGTGCCCTCTCAAGAGATAATATTCAAGAAAGATTCTGCAGGCTTTGGGATTCATGGCATCCTGCATCCTGCTAATTCCATATGCAAGACTGCATATGAGGAAGCTACAATGGTATCTAAAACTCAACATTGCCACAGCCTGGAAACAATAATAACTCTCATTCCTGCCTGCAACAAGAGTTTTGATGGTGGGCACTGGCCTGTCACCACAACAAGGCACATTCCTACCCCTCTGCAGGCAAGCCATGACTTTATGGAACATAGCACTGGCCTATCAGGTACATCGGCAGATGAACTGTGGAAACTAGATCCACAAGTCTTCAGCATGATAAGGACCAGCCTGGACTTTACCTCACAATCAGATCTTGCACAAATAATATAGCCACTCAGAACACACCTCTCTCTCTAAAGCAGTTATGGATGTTATTTATCAATTAAGATCCATGCCTCTGCCATTTCAGCTCATTACAATATGCAACCTCCTATTTTCTCTCACCCACTACTAAGACAGTACCTCAGAGGGGCAAAACATAAGACCCCAGAGATAAAATTGAAGAGTCTCAGAGTAACAGGCATTAATGGCAGTGGAACCTTTAAAAGTAGTATCCAGTGTGGCTCTTAACCAAACCGTCCACTTACCAACCTTTTATCCAAATCCCCATAATAAAGGAAATCCAGAGCAGGCTTTGCCACTGCAGTTCTGCAGGGCCATAAATGTAGATGTTCAAGTGTATTCACTTTCATTGCTGGGACTTATCTGTACTTTTCTATTCTGTACAACCTATGTGGTGTATTTGCTTGTAGAGGAAGGTAATGTTTATGTTAGTGCATGCTTTTATTTGCAAATTTCAAGAAAACTGAAGAAAATGGCATCGTTGAACATCTACATTTATGGTAGGTACACAACTGTACTTTCTTACTCATGGCTAAATCCTCGTCCAAAGATCCTAATACTTTCAGCCAAAAGTTAGGTACTGCATCTGGGCCTGGGGTTTTCCAATCAGAGGCTTATCTTAACTTTGTTTCAATCTCTCTGGCTGTTACTTCATCCCATTTCATATCCTGTACCTTTAACCCTCTTATTCTTTCTTTTATGTCTTCTAACAATTTAGCATCTTTATTATGTTGTACAGGATCTTCATAGATACTTCTCCAAAATGTATCTATGTCTTCATTTTTGGCAGTCTTTCAATTCCTTTTACCTTATTTCCCAATTCTCTGTAAAATGTTTTTTTGATCATCAGTAAATTGCTTATTTTGTACTTTTCCTTTATATTTATCTTTGTATCTTCTAAGTCTTTCTGCCTGTGCTAAACTTTTTAGTTTATTTGTGATCGTACATTTTAGATCTTGGTCTGTTCTAATACTGTGCATTGCTTTTATCACATCTATCTTTCTTAGTATTTTTGTTGATCTGTTCCCTCTTTTATAATCTTCTAACAGTGACACTTCTTGTCTTAGTTGCTTTATAGTTTTCTCCATTCGATATTTCCATAATGGTATTCGCTTTCGCCCCTTCCTTTCCCTCACTACCCTGTGTTCTTGTGGTAAAACTTTATCAGTTATTAATTTAGCATCACAATAATATATTCTGTTTACTTCTGTTACATGGCATGGATCTCTGTGGACAGTCCTAATTACTGCATTTATTTTGTTTTATCAAGCTTCAGACTTTGGGGGGTTTTATTAACCTTCTTCAGTCTATTTCTCTCATTGCTCTTGATATATCTGTCTATGTCTATTAAATCAAGCAACTCTTCTCTTAACTCATTTTCTTCCGAACTGAGGGCACATCCCTTGTTTTCCAATTCCTGCGGGCATTGTATAGAAGATTCTGTAGCATCTTCCAGTGGCACATTCTCCAACTTCATTTATTCGTTGCTCTATCATATGGGAACACACTGGCCCATCACTCCTCAACATTGACTGCATCAGAGTTTCCACAGTTTCCTGTTTTTGTCTAGCTTCAAGGAAACATTTATACTGGTTTCCTGTGGAGAGCTCCAAAATATCTTGATATGGCACTTGACCAATTGTGTCCTGTTCCACTGGTTTCCCCTTAATTTGGATATCCATTGCTGTAACCTGTTGTGGTGCTTTCTGAATTAGATTTTCTACACTGAATCCTTCTCTTTGCAGCTGCTGCAGAACCTCAATTTCTATTTCTTTGACTTCTCCATTACTAATCTCTTTTTCTACTTTTCCTCTTAATCTCCTTATTTTTGTATTGTAAAGTTTTCCATATCTGGATTCCTTTGGCTGCATTTCTCTTTAAATATCTTTGGTGCTGCCCTTTTTGTATTGGTTAATTTTGCTTTATCCTTTGCATAAATATTGCACAATATTAAATCTCTTACTTTCCCACGTCCATATTTCTTTTTTATATTTTTCAAATATCTCTAGGTTTTGTTGTTTATATTTTCACACTTCCTCAGATGCTTCTTTTTCCAAACAGATCAAAGTTTCTTGTTCTTTGTAATGTTTTTCATGTATCTTTTGTGTTAATGAACACAATTTTTATTTGAAGCTTCTGACAGTTTTTCTTGCGGAAGTATTTTTCTTTCCTCTAATTTCTCTCTTAACCGTCTTGTACATCTTGTGTCTGGAAATTCTGGGCTTTTTACATAATAGTAACAATACATCATTTCTTTCTTATCCTCAGTACTCCACTCTAGCATCTTTATGGCTCTTCTTTGGCCAATCAGTTTTTGTGAACTGCTACTTCCTTCTACAACAGGGGGGCCATTTTCCCCCTGGACCTGGCCTGGCCCCATTGTAGGAATGTTTCTGTATTTTTGTGGATTACTGTCTGTTTGGTGCTGGTGATGGCTTGCAATGCTGTCATGTGGTTTTTGCTGTTTGAAGCATTGTTGTCCCTTCCGTTACTTACATGGTTAAGTTATCCATATCACTTCCCATTGTCTGCCTCCCTCATGCTCTTCTTCTTTGCTGCCCTTGTTCGACTCCTTGCTGTCATTTGTTTTTTTTTTCTCCTTCTCCTTAGATGTTTATGCTGCTGTAAGCAGTTTGTAGGCTGAAGGTGCAGACATTCCCCTTCTTTTTTCCTGCTTATGCCAGTTTCTATGTTATTACATGTGGTGTAACACATGGATTTGGCTGGTGCAGAAAAAGCTGTCTAATCTGTGATAATGGTGGGCGGGTTTGACTAGTGACCAGGGAGTTGGAAATCTGCATGAGAGTGTTAAAATGGGTAGGAGTAATTGCCGAGTGAAGATCAGGATTTTTGCCTTGGTAGTAGCACATGGTGGATACCAGGGGCTAGTCCCAGCTAACAAAGATTATAGGGGGGGGGTGCATGGTGCTAATCAACATTTCAAGGCACTTGAGCATCACTGCCTTTAGTAATACTCATTGCTTGCTTGGGTGTACGAATTATGCCATAAAAGAATCCCAGCATTTCCTACAGTGTGTTTAATATAAATGTTTCTTCCACCTCACCTAAACTACGTTAGATTAGCGAGGTATGATAGATGACTAGGAGTTCCATGTCCCCCTGAAAATAGTAATAGTAATAAAAAAGCTTAAACAAACAAATGATACCAAGAAGTTTTTCCATTCTCACTCAGTGAAAACAAATGGAGTTGCTTCATAGACATCCCAGGTAGCAAGCTTATCCAATCTCTTCTGTTATTATTATCCAGTTATGTATCTGTCCTTCATCTCAAGGCTTTGAAAACAGCACACATTCAGTAAAACCTTTCACATTCTTATATTTTTTGCTTGTTTTTCTCCTCTTGCCAACACAGTGTACTGCCCTTAACTACTATTTACAGCATTTTACTGAAATTGCTTTACTTGTTTAACACCATGTTTATATTACTAATGTCTTATTATATTTACTGTTGTTAACAAATCCTTTCTTTGCTGAATGTTGGCATTTTATGACATTTTTAGTAATTTTGTTCTATCATACCCTGTTTGTACTTGTAAACCATTGGTTTTTGATTGTGCATTGTTACAGTATCTCAATTTATTTGTACTTTAAGCATGATGTGGGCTGGGTTGTGGCTAAAAAGGTTTCTTGGACAAGCCCACTTACCCAATTAATAAATGTTAAACAAGTAAATAAAAAAAAAAGTACGTAAATGGTACAATTCTGGGTTTGTTGTAAATACAGTTCTATTTCTGATTCCAGTCATCTTTGAAAATAGGATGCTTGTGTGGCGAGGGGGTCCCATCAGAATAATTATGTAGAATGGGAAGGAAAGAAAGAATGAATTTGCTTACATTTTGTAGAAGTGTACATGAGATAGCTTCTTTAACTATATTGAGAAAAGTTATTCTTTTAGTGTCAGATAAACAGCAATTAGTAGGTGACCAGTTAAAACCTCGTGACCACTTGGTAGCATTCCCCTGCACCACACCCCTTATGAATTTTGTTCACTACTTTTGTTTTTATTGCTTTTCAGACTTCTCGATGTTATTGCTGGGCGGAATAATCCTGATGGATTGAAAAATGGCCAGGTCCTTGTTGATGGAGAGTTGGTCACCTCTTCCTTCTGCTTAAGATCAGCATATGTGGTGCAGGTGAGGTGTCTCTGTGGCTGTTTATATTTATATTTTAAGCCTGGGCTTCACCAACCAATGTACTGTAGTTGTCAGTTATCTCTTTGCCTGAATGGCTAGGAATAGGTCATTCTTAACTTGATACACTAGTCCCAATGCCTGGCATTTTAGAAATGGAATGATTGTTGGGAAAGCAAAACTTCTTATCCATCCTGAAGCCCCATTTTGTAAATTAGGTATTGCTTCAGTAAGCTCACCAGAAGTACT
>NC_056748.1:861122980-861195480 GCF_019279795.1 Protopterus annectens | reverse complement strand
TCTAGTCCAGATATAGACTTGCTGTATCCAGGACTGTTTGTAAGCTTCTGAGCCCTCCAAACCTTTATTTATTTATTTTATTTATTTATTTATTCAGTTTGATTACCGGGGAGGTCCACTGGGCAAGGGGGCCCATTTTCAGTGGAGGCCCGGGGATAAAAGCTCCACAGAACAAAGTTTGTTTAGATACACATTTTTCAAAGATAGTAAAAAATACATACAGTATGGTTCATTCTCCAAGAAATAAACAATCAATACAATTACAATTTAGTTCAAGAGATAAAAGAGAATACAGTGTAATAGCTAGAAGTAATATTTAGTTATGAGTACAAATTAATAATTGAGAGTGAGGTTAGGAAGTTGAGAGGTTAGCCAGGAGTGAAGGGGGAGGAGAGTTTGAGAGGTAAGGGTGGAAGAGTGCAGTTGCATTTCCTGTTTAGGTAGAGGTAGGAATGAAGTTGAGATTTAAAGTTATTGTGGTTGTAGCAGGTCCTTAGAAAGGAGGGCAGAGCATTCCATTTTTTTGCTAGGGTAAAGGATAAGAGATGCTGGCCAGCTGGGCGCTTAGGTTTATGAATGGTGATCAGGTTTTGGTGAGAAGATCTAAGAGGTCTGAGGGGGGAATATGGTTGCAGTATGTTGGATAGTGCGGGGCAGTTTGAGGGTTGGAATAATAATTTGTGGACTGTGTTGGAGGGAAGCTTTCTAGCTTATCGGTGGGAGTGGTAAGCACTAGGTAGCCTATCTACCACAGGATTGGTTTCTGGCCCAGAAATTGTAGTTTATTGGAATTTGGGCAGTTTTTCCATCTCTTTCAACTTTCTGGTCTAAGCCAAAGTCTGCTCTTTAATTTTTCCCTTAGATCTGCTAGTTGTCTCCTCTCCTGCACTTTTACTAGCTTATTAGTCTAGCACTTTATCAGACTTCTTGTAGCAATTAATGTGACATTGTTATATCTCACCATTCATTCTTACTGATGGGTTTGGAGGCGATCCTCTGCTCTGACTCGGCCTACTGCAAAAGCTCGAGGTCTTCAACCAACTCGAGGCCAACTCCTTATCCCATGATGCACCTTGATCTTCCCTCCGATCTCGTTTGCCGCCGCAACTTGGTCGGACGGTCACCAACTCTGGCCAGTGAAAGTTATTGCTTTTTTCTCTTTAAAACTTGTTAAAAAGTTTAAAATTAGATAGTATAATAATAAGTTTCCTTTTTATAATAGTTGAGCCTTTCTCTTAGTGTATTCTTGCTAGCTTGTTAGATATTTAGATAGTTTAAACTAGTTGGATAAGTGGCCGCGTTTTTAGTCCTTTAGTTTCTCCCTATCTCATAATTCTTGTATAGTTGTGTGGTGTGAGTTAGAGCCCTTTATTTTTACAGGGCAAGTATTTTGATATTTAGAATTTATATAGCTTAGTTGTTTAAGATAATTAACACTGTTTAGAAATCTTGCATTATTAGGAGTTAGTGTGCTGTTTATATATATATATATATATATATATATATATATATATATATATATATATATATTTATATATATATATATATATATATATATATACACACACATATATTCTTTCATAGCTTAGAGACAGTTAAAAGTTCTGAGTGTTTTTTCTTGTATATATAGATTTTTTTTTTTCTCTGTTTGTTACTGATAGGATGTCTCATCAAGAAAGAGAAATCCAAGTCTGGATTTAAAAAATGCCCATGATGTGGGCAAAAGATGTCCATCATTGATGGACATACTGACTGTGTGTCTATTGTTTAGGTGAGGTTGTTCAGTATGCCACTCTTTTAGTGCTAGAGTGTTGCATGAGAGAAAGAGGAAACTTGTGGATAGAGGTCTTTTGAAATACTCTTTCCAAAAGGCACTGGATAAGCATGACAAACACTCTAAGACATCTTCTAGTTCCTCGGTGCCAAGGAAAAGCCCATCAACTCCAAAAACCACATCAAGCAAAGCTTCAACATCGGCTCCGCAGCCATCGGAGCCAACTGTTGTTCTGGTTAGGAGCCGGTCTCCAACATTGGAGCTGGTATCTCCTACATTGAAATCCCCCATCTTACAGTCGGTGGCTTCATCCACTCATTCTTTTCGGGCCTCAAGTAGGCTCTCTGATTTGAATGTGGATCGTGTGGTGAAGAGGCTTTTACAGATACCAACGCTTGCAAAAATGTTATTGACACCAACCCTTGGGACTTCAGAGCCGACACAAATTTCCCCACCATCTTCTGTTTCTCCTCCAATCAGTCTCAAATTTTCAGAGCCAGAGAGCTCAGAATTGATGATCATGGCACCCTCCGGGCTGACACCTACCTTAGGCTTATCGGCCCCGACTGCCCTAATATCTTCAGTGCCGACCGAGGGATCTTGGAGCCGATGCTCGTCAGTTGGGTACTTGGAGGATAGTCGGACTGACTTGTCAGTTCTGCCCTTGCTTCTTGGGGCCTTGCCTTGAGTGAGCTCAGCTCCGACCTCGGGCTCTGAGCCCTCTGTTCTGGTGCCGGGACAGTCCCTTGTATCCTCGGATCTGGGGCTTTTCTTGCGTCGGGACCGAGGGACCTTCGAGGCCATGAGGAGGGTATTGTCCATGCCTAAAACCACACTGTCAGTACCAGCAGCTCCCTCCCTTAAAGCACTGGTGTCTACCTCTACAACACACGCTCCATTAAAGTGTAGAGACCCTGAGCCTCAGGAAGCCCCATTGGGTGAGCCATGCTCTTCTGAGACCTCTCCAGAAACTCCTACTGAAGAGTTTCTCAGGAAGAGACTTTGCAAGAGGAAGCATCTGGACTCCCCACAGGAATCCGTCACTTCGAATACTGACTTAGATGAGTCAGAAGGGTCCCTCTCAGAGTATATCTCATTCACAGATATCTTAGAAATTCTTAAACAGAGGGGTGGCTGGAAATCCCTTAACCCTTCTGATGATGAGTCAGTCATCCTGAAGGCTTTTGTGTCTCAACCCTCCACCTCTTGGGTGTCTCCACCCTTTGATGAGTTGATAGAGTTACTCTCTCGAAGGGCATTGGAGTCCCTGGATACCACGGAGCCTGTTCCCAGGAGGCCTAATAAATTTATAACTTGCCCTCAAGATAAAACCTTTCTAGCTAAAGGAGTGCCCGTTGAAGCCATGGTGGTGGCAGTGGCTGCTAAGAAGGAACTATCAGAAACTTTTACATCTGTTCATCCTAATAGAAATTCCAGGATCATGGACAGATATGGGAAGTGTATGTTTAGTTCAGCGGCTTTTGTCCTTCGATCACTGAACTATCTCACACATTTCACTAGGTTACAAAGGGGTCTCCTGAAGGAACTAGGAGATACCCTGCAAGGTTCAGTAGCTGTGGGGGGTTCTGACAAGGTAACTTCCCAGCTCTCTACTCTTAATTCTGTTGTGAACTCTTCCGTGTGTCTGGTGTCGTATGCAGCTGATGGAATGAGCAGAGCGGTGGGTACAGGAATTTCCCTTAGGAGACATTCCTGGATGTGCCTGTGTTCCTTTGCGGAACCCTTTAAGTCTTCCTTTATTAACACCCGTTATGACAGCTCGTTATTTTTTGGACCAAAAGTAAAGGAAACACTTGCCAGGAGTGAGAAAGACGGAAAGACCCTGTCTGCTGTTGGAGTATGTTTTTCTACCCTGATTAGACCTTACCCCAAAGGGAGGGGGGGTGGAAAGATGTGGTTCCATAAATCTCAGGGATCTTTCCAGGACACTCGTGGTGAACCCCCCACCAGAGGTAGAGGGGGAAATAATGGAAGACCCCATCCATGTGGCAGAGGAGGCCCGCAGAATCAGGGCAACAGAAATCAGTTCTTTGGGAAGCTCTATCAGTGCTCTTGAGGGGAGGCTTATCTGTCCAACTCTAGAGGCAGTTGGGGGATGCCTTTCTTTGTACCCAGTTGCCTAGCTAAAAATAACAGAAGACAGCTGGGTACAAAGTATCACATCCAGAGGATACTCAATTCCCTTTGCAACACCACCCCCTCTTGTGAAAAAAAATCCCAGATTTTCCACCCAGTCACAGGGAACAAGCAGCCATAGAGGTCCAAAGGTTGCTGGAAAAAAGTCATCCAACCAGTCACAGCAGACCAGAGGGGATCTGGAACTTACTCAAGGTTCTTTTTGGTTCCAAAGAAAACGGGAGACTGGAGACCTATTCTAGACCTCAGCAGATTAAACAAGCCAGTAAAAAAGACAAAGATGTTCTTCGTGTTTCACTGTTGCGGTCATCACACTTGGGTTATCCTGCCAGGGGGTAGCCCTCAGTCGGCCTGGATACCAGAGGCTTAGTATTTTTGCGTCGGTTGCTGTCGCTTCAAGACTGACATCAGGACGTCAGAGGTATAAAAACAGGCAGCCGACGCCATTACATCAGTCTTTCTTGCCGAGGAGCCCAAAGCAGAAGCAGTTCACATGAGTGCCGGTCGGCCGCTACCTGAGTTTTCGTTTCGATATTTAATCATCCTGAAGTCTTCAGAAGCCAAGTACCCCATTGGGCATCCTTTTTTCTTGCTCTAACCGATGTCATAAAAAGTTAACAATTGTCTCTCCTGTGGAAAGCAAATACCATACCGAGATTTCCGTTCTTACTGCGTCACCTGTTTAGGCACAGATCATGACGTACCTCACTATTGATTCTGTGCTTTGTTCAACGCCCAAACTATTCATCGTTGGGCCCTTATTATAGCTAAATACTTTCGTCCTTGATCTCCATATTCCGAATTAGCCTCGGTAAGCCATCCAACTACCGATCTTCTGAAAAAGCAAAAGGATAAAGACAGAGAGATACCACACAGGTCCAAAACTGCCGATGACGCTTCCATTAAGTTAGTCGCCAGTTCGCTGGTACTCAGTGAGGAGCTTTTGCAGCCCCTGATGCCCGCTTCGATGGATTTGCAGGCCGCTACTGAGACCCGTTCGGAGTCCGGTATGCCGCAAAACTCTTCTTTGACTATGGAACCTGTGGATGTCTCTACCTTGGATAGGTCCAGAGCTGCTGTGCAGGCACCAGCTTCTGAGGAAGTTCTTCGCACTACCAATATTTGACTTAAACCAACGACTTCTTTCCCGTCTTCAGTTCTTTCTAAAACTGCCCAGTTTCTAAGGCCAAGAGTACGAGCTACACCTAAAAAAACGATGACCCAAACTCAAACGACTGCTTTCTTGCCACAGTCTCAGATGCTTAAAATGTCAGAAGACCTGAACATGCTGATTAGGGGAAGCCAGTCTTCCCTTGCTAAAAGAAAGAGACTTGTCCCCAGCAGCTTTACCAGACCAGGAGTCCGATGACTCTGAGGTTTCTGAATATGAAGACATGCCTTTGTCTGCCTATGAGGATTCAGGTGCACAGGACTCCATCCCTTCTGCCTCCCCTTCAGAGGATTTTCTTTTGGTGAAACCTTACATAGTTTGAGAGAGCATTTCCGTTGGGAATTCCAGGATTATCCTTAGTCCAAAAAAAGACTCTGGGAATTTTTAGATATACCACAGCACAGACCCTTAGCTATTCCTCCTGTTCTGGATGTTGTGGATGATGTATTTATGGAATCCAGCCTAACTCCTGATACTTTACCCCCCTGCTCCAAGGAAACTGAATCGGTACTACAGAGTCCCTGACTCTCACAAGTTTCTCTTCAAAAATCCTACTGCTGACCCAGAGGTCATCTCCCAAGGACCTTAAGGAATAAAAGCAACTACAGCTAAGAATCCCACCCCCTCGGACAGGGATTCCTTAGCTTTAGACAGATGGGGTAAAACGTATACACCTCTGCAACTCTCACCATTAGAGCATTGAATTGTCAGTTCCACATGCTGAAATACCAGCAACATACTATGGAATTTATTAAGCAAAAAATTATCTACTTTTCCTGACTATGCAGAAAGTAAAGAATTACAGGAGCTTATGCATTCTGCAAGCCAAGTCAGCAAGCATACCCTGCAATGTGGGTTTGATGCCCTAGAAGCATCTTGCAGAGCAGAAGTCACAGGTTCTGTACTTAGAAGGCATGCCTGGCTTAAGGAGCAGACCTTGCCAGACCATGTCAAATCAAAATTATTGGACACTCCTTTGCACAAGGACAGTCTGTATGGCACCAAAGCAGAAGAGGTTTTAAAAAAAAAAAAAAAAAGATGGAACAAAAGGCTAAGTCTATGCAGACAGTCAAAGATTTTTTGCAAGTGCAGTCTCCAAGATTCAGTAGGCATTGCCCCTCAGAACATTGGTCCTTTCCAGCCCCCTCAAGGCCAACTCAAACTAGATCCACGGGAAACAGCCCCCCCCCCCCAGATTACAGTCTCAGGGTATGCAGAGATCTAAGCAATGGAGTACCTCCGCTTCTAAAGCAGGGAGTGCTAAGCCACCCCCTTATGGAAAGAATTCATAATGACTTCTCAACTCCACTACTCACCTCTGCCCAATTGCTCGTGCCTGTAGGAAGAAAACTTGCCCACCATGCAAAAAACTGGGCCTCCATCACCAACGATTGATGGGTCCTCAACATAGTATCCCAGAGGTACAAATTTTATTTCCACATGCTGCCAACCCCAAAAGGGTTCCCAGACCTTCCTCCAAACCAGTGGGCAGAGGCACAAAACCTAGTTCAGTCCCTGCTCTCCATAAGGGCAATTCAGCCTGTTCCTGCAGAACAGATAGGCCAAGGTTTTTATTCCAGACTTTTCCTGGTACCTGGAAAAGAGGGCACATGACACCCAATCTTAGATCTATCCATTCTAAATACCTTCCTGTTGGTACCAAAATTCAAAATGCTCACCCTGCAGCAGCTTCTCCCTATGCTCTCCAAAGATGCCTGGTTAGCCACCCCAGACCTAAAGGGGGCCTATCTGCACATCACAATCAGGGACTCCTGCAGGATATATCTATGCTTCAGGGCAGGATCTATGCATTATCAGTTCTCTGCACTTCCCTTTGGCTTATCCACTGCTCCCAAAGTTTTCACAAAATGCCTGGCTCCAGCCATTGCCTACTGCAGACAGAGAAATATTCAAATTTACCCTTACTTGGACGATTGTCTTATTCAAGCGGACAATCAAAGAAAGCTGTTGCAACACCTGACATTTGTAAAGGACCTTCTAACCTCCCTGGTGTACACTATCAATGAAAAGAAATCCAAACTAGTCCCCAGTCAAATAATTGTATTCCTGGGAGCAAGCTTGGACACAGCAACCCAGATAGCATTTCTTACTCCAGAAAAATAAGCCTATCTGACAGGCTACTTCACTCAAATGGCCACTAGAACCCAGCTATCTGCAAGGAAAATCCTGCAGGCTCTAGGGTTCATGGCCTCCTCCATTCTAGTAATTCCATATGCCAGATTGCATATGAGGAAACTTCAGTAGTAATTAAAAAGTCTTTCGTGCCAACATTCTCAGGACCTGGAAACTATCAGTCCTATAATACCTTGTCTAAGGAAAGAGTTCCTTTGGTGGGCAGTAGCATGCAACCACAACAAGGGGCTTCCCTTTACACAACACAAAGCCGCCCAGACCCTAACCACAGATGCATCAGACTATGCCTGGGGTGCACATCTGGATGGCAGGTGCATTCAGGGCCACTGGAGCCCAAATCAAGTTCATCTGCACATCATCCAAAAAGAGATGCTAGCTGTTCAGCACGCTCTGACAGCTTTCAGATCCCTTCTCTCACCAGGGCTCCTACTAATCAAAACCGACACCACAGTGATGTGGTACATCAACAAGCAGGGGGGAACCCACTCTTACCTACTATGCAGGCTAGCCATGAACCTGTGGAACACGGCCTCAGCCATGCATATTCACCTGCAAGCTCAATTCCTGCCAGGCAACCAAAACTCTCTGGCAGACAACTTAAGCAGTAATCTACTAGACCCACATGAGCAGCAATTAAACCACAACATCTTCAGTCTTGTGACCCAGAAATGGAGTACCCTGGAGTTGGACCTATTTGCCTTCCCTACAACCCCCAGCTCAGCAAATTCTGCATCAGGGTTCCTCACAGCGAGGCCTGGAAAGTGGATGCCATATCCTTCCAGTGGGCAAACCTCTCAATCTATGCATTTCCTCCTCTGCCTCTTCTTACAAGAGTATTACTCAAGATAAGGGAGGAAAGACCAAGAGCAATCCTAATTGCCCCAGACTGGCCATGCCAACACTGCTACCCACTACTGCACAGTCTGTCACCAGTGCCTCCATGGCACCTACCCCAGATCCCAACTCTCCTAACTCAGCAGGAGGGACAGTCCTTGCATCCACAATTGCAAACCCTGAACCTTGCAGCCTGGCTTATTCCTTGAATTCTCCTCCAGTATCCAGCCTAAGCAAGCAAGTACTGGATGTCATACGTGAAGCCAGATGACCCAGTATAAGGAAATCCTATGCTGACAAGCAGAAACGGTATGTTCCTGGATTCACACTAAAGGAGCGGGTACAGCACAGCCCTCCTTACCTCTTGTCCTGGATTACCTAGCAGACCTTCTCCATAGAGGTCTGTCCTTCTCTTCCATTAAGATCCATGCCTCTGCTATCTCTGCTCATTTCAGCATGGAGCCACCTCTCTTCTTTCACCCTCTCATCAAGCAGTTCCTGAGAGGGGCTAACAACTTAAGCCCAGCAAGAAGAGCGCCCACCCCTGCTTGGGACCTTAACTTTGTGTTGGAAAAGCTCACGCTACCCCCTTTGAGCCTGCAGCATCAGCAGAGCTAAAATTTCTCTCTTGGAAAACAGCCTTGCTTCTGGCCATCACTTCAGCTAGAAGAGTGTCTGAGCTACAAGCACTTATGGCTGTGGAACCCTTCATTATTTTTCATGCTGACAGGGTCTCCCTCAAGACCAACCCAACTTTCATGGCTAAAGTGGTGTCCAGTGTGGCTCTCAACCAATCTATCCATTTGCCCACCTTTTTTCCCTAATCCTCAAAATAAGGGGGAAAGAATCCTGCACTCCTTAGATGTGCACAGACAGCTCCGATTCTAACTTGATAGGACTAAGCCCTTTAGGAAATCTGACCAGTTACTAGTCAGCTTTGCACCAGGGGCAGAGGGCAAGGCCATAGCAAAACAAACAATCTTCAAATGGATAGCACACTGTATCCATTTCTGTTATAAACACCATGGGAAACCACCCCCTCAGGAGGTCATAACGCATTCCACTAGGGCAACTTCAACCTCTACAGCCTTTCTCAGTGGATTCCCTACCAGGGACATTCTGGAAACTGCTACTTGGAGTTCTGTTCATACCTTCACCAAGCATTACCACCTGCCTATCTTTTCCAAATCCAGGGTGGGCTTTGCAACAGCAGTCCTGCAGGGCATACTAGCCAGCACCAACTCTTCTTGACTGCCTCCACCCATTCTTCAGCTTTGGGAATCAACCCAAGTGTGATGACTGCAACACTGAAACACGAAGAACATAGTACAGTTGTATACACTTACCATAAATGTAGATGTTTGAGTGTATTCACTGTTGCAGTCCTGGTTTCCCAAACTCCAGCCCCCTTGTCTCTCTCTTTTTCTCTCTCTTCCTCACTCCTTACTGAGCTATTGGTATTTACTTTTTACTGGTGGTGTTTTTCCACTATAACTTAGCTCCCTATTTGGGGGCTCCTGACATTTGGGGCAAGAAAAACTGATGTAATGGCATTGACTGCCTGTTTTTATACCTCTGATGTCCTGACGTCAGTCTTGAAGTGACAGCAACTGACACAGAAATACTAAACCTCTGGTATTCTGGCCGACTGAGGGCTACCTCTGGCAGGATAACCCGAGTGTGATGACTGCAACAGTGAATACAATCAAACATCTACATTTATGGTAAGTGTACACAACTGTACTTTCTGGATGGTCATGCTACAGTCAATACTCCCCTTTCTGGAGAAAGACAATTGAATGTGCTGGATAGAGCTCCAGGATGTGTACTACCACATAAAAATGGACAGGCCATCCAGGGATCATCTACGCTTCCGGCTGGGAACCAGTCATTATCAATTTCACGCTGTGCCCTTTGGTCTCACTACAGAGTGTTCACCAAATGCATGGCAGTAGTCACGGCTCACCTGAGACATTTGGGATTCCAGGTGTTTCCATACCTAGACGATTGGCTCCTCACTGCCACCACCAGGCATCAACTCGTACACGCAAGGGACACCACTTAAAATCTCTGCAGTCAATTGGGGATTACCATAAACTCAGAAAAATCTGCCTTGTTGCCATCACAAAAGACCATTTTTATATGAACAGAACTAAATACAGTCACACAATGACCTTAAGCCTTCCTCCAGAAAGAGTTTGTCCTTTATGAAAACAAATCCTAGACCTGCTTCCAAAGACAAAAGCCCCAGTCTCGATGGTACTCAAATTGCTAGGAACGATGGCGGCAACGATCATTGCCATTCCTCTGGGTCATTCCTCTTGGTCAGATGCACATGCAAGTACTACAGTGGCTCCTGTTCTCTCAGAGGTCCTTTCAGAAACTTCCAGTGTCACACCAAATCATAATAATGAATACGTGCAAGAAGGACCTTCAGTGTTGGCTGACATCCCAACAAGTAACTCTAGGCCGTCCATTTGTTCTACCCTCTCCTATAGCCACAGTGACCACAGATGCTTCCTTGATGGGGTGGGGGGGCATTATCAGGGAAGAGCAGCCCAAGGCACGCGGAAGAAACATGAGGCTCATCTGCATATCAATGTCCTGGATATGAGAGTGGTACTCCTAGTGTTGCAGTCCTTTCAAGCCTCTCTCCCTCTGGGAACAATTGCAGTTCAGACAGACAATATGTCAGTGGTCTGGTACATAAACAAACATGGAGGAGCCAAATCTTATTCACTGTGTTGAGAGGCCCTGAGAGAATGTCAGTGGGCAACTTCCACCCAGCACTTTCTGATAGCAACGCACATCCCGGGGAAGTCCAGTGTGATAGCAGACAAGCTAAGCAGGGCAATTCTTTTGCCTCATGAGTGGTCCCTAAAGAAACAAGTAGCGGAAAGGATTTTTCGCAGATGGGGCCAGCCTCGCTGCGATCTCTTTGCAACCCCAACAAACACGAAATGCAGCAGCTACTTTGCCCTAATCCCCCTGCCGGGGGATGCCCCAAGGGATGCACTGGTGCACAATTGGCCCCTGGGTCTCCTTTATGCCTTTCCTCCTTTCCCTCTAATACCCAAAGTCTTATAGAAAGCAAAGACACTGGGAGGGACCATAATCTTAATAGCCCCTTACTGGCCTCGTCAAATTTGGTTTCCCCTTTAGCCTCATCTATTGGAAGAACCTTGGATCCTGGACTCTGTTCTGGATCTTTTGACCCATTCATCGAGGGCTCTTCATCCTTCTCTTCACTTCCTCAAACTGACAGCTTGGCTGCTCCAATTCCAAACATAGCCAAGATTCACAACCTCTCAGCCGAGGCTCAACATATTTTAACATCCTCTCATAAATCATCTACCAGAAAGTTATATCTTAGCAAATGGAAGAAATTTTCTATGTGGGCATCTCAGA
Source organism: Protopterus annectens (assembly GCF_019279795.1). Taxonomy (NCBI): domain Eukaryota; kingdom Metazoa; phylum Chordata; order Ceratodontiformes; family Protopteridae; genus Protopterus; species Protopterus annectens. Next base: position 861,183,982 of record NC_056748.1, on the reverse strand, counting down.
ATGACACTGATCTGTACCTAGCTTCAATGTCATCCATTTTGGAGTTTCTGACTAAACTTTTCAATGAAGGGGCCGCTGCAGCTACCATTAGAGTTCAATTAGCAGCAATCTCGAACTTTCATCTTGGTGTCCAAGGTTCTAATGTCATGTCACATTGACTCTCTAAAGCCTTTCTCAGGGGTACTATTCACTTGAGACCACCCATCAAAACTCCAGCCATGTCATGGAATCTCAATTTTTGTCCTTTTCCAAATTATATTACCTCCTTTTGAACCAGCCTCATCGTGTGATTTTAAATATCTCTCATGGAAGACCATATTTTTAATAACTATCACTTCTGCTAGGAGAATTTGTGAATTACAGGCCTTGACCATCAAACCTCCTTATCTAATTTTCCATAATGACAGAGTCTCGCTCAGAACTAATCCATCATTTTTACCCAAAGTTTGTTCAGAGACAAATCTCAACCAGTCTATTGAATTTCCCGTTTTCTTCCCTAAATACACAAGTAAAATGGAACACAGACTGCACAAACTTGATGTTCATAGGCAACTTCGATTTTATTTAGACAGGACCAAACAGTTCAGAAAAACAGAACAGCTCTTTGTCCCCTTTTCAGAATCAAAAAAGGTGCTCCAGTGACGAAAGTCATCTTGTCAAGATGGTTATCAGGTTGTATTTCTTTCACTTACAGTTCAGTGAATGCTCCATTACAACAAAAAATAAAGGCCCACTCTACTAGAGCTGTGTCTACCTCATCAGCCTTCTCTGCTAAGTTACCATTAGATACTATTTGTTCAGCAGCTACCTGGTCAAGGCCTTATACCTTCATCACTCATTACAAAGTAGACAAGGCCACCAGGAATAGGGCTTCCTTTGGTTCCACTGTTCTGAAGAACATTCTCCCGTGAGTCACCCAAGAAAGATGGTGCTTGGGACACTCCCCATCAGTAAGAATGAATGGTAAGATAGAACAACTTCACATAAAGAAGTTATGTACTCACCATAACGTTCCATGTGAGTTGTTCATCTCGCCTTCATTCTTCAGTCTTATGTTCTTTTAATTATGGTGTATTGTCTCTTATCCAGTTCTTAGGGTGGCATATTAATAGTCATAGGTAGCCAGTTGGCAACAAACAAGATCTGAGGGAAGATCAAGGTGCATCATAGGATAAGGAGTTGGCTTCGAGCTGGTTGAAGACCTTGAACTTTTGCAAATGGCCGAGTCGGAGCCGAGGATCGGCTCTGAACCCATCAGTAAGAATGAATATCTCCTATTAACCTGGTGAATTTGGGCATCCTGAGGCAATGTAGCAACTGCCTTATGTACACCGACAACCCTCTCCTCTTACCTCCCAACACTCAGACTTGCGATAAATGCACTTATGCATCCAAATTGGAAGCCACCCACTCTCCAGCCAAGACTGGAATAGCTGGTCAAGAGGAGAAGGTCAACACTTGCACCACACTACATGGAACACATAGCCCTCCAGAACACACACCAGCACTGCCTTCACATAAAAACACAAACAACACACGCACCTTCATGAAGGCTCTCAGTAAAAATCTACCCAAACAGCAGAAGCCTGCAAGGCAGAAACACACACGAACACCACAACACAACACTAATCACGAGATACATAACAGTGTGCCACTCAACCAAAGTCATTAAGGCAAAACAGTGTGCCCAACACACTAGGTATAGGTGACTCAATAGTGAGGCACACTGATGTCCCACTCACTAGGCTGAATAAGGAGAAAGTAACAGTCAGCTGCCTGTCAGGTGCCAGTGTCCACCACATAACGCACGCACTCAGGTCTCTCAACAACAGGTACAAATATGACTCTGTCATTGTCGATGTGGGTGTGAATGACCTGAGATGGACCTCCCTGGACTACATGAAAAGTGACATGGGGGAGCTCTCAGATTATGTAGCCCAGGCGGGTATAACATAGCCCTGAGCAGTATCTTACCATCACCCAGAATGATACCACAGTACAAGCAGAAAATGATTGATTTCAACAATTGGATAAGTTTCTGGTGTCATTCTAAGGGGATCCAGTATCTGTCTGCCTGGGATGACATGATTAACAGACCTTGATGCTTTGCCAGAGGTGGCCTGCATCTGTCACCCCTGGGCTTCCGGATACTGGCTAAGACTCTTTTCACCCCTATAGTGCCTTTTTTTAGGCGGTGTTCAAAAGACCAAATTACCACCATAACAGCTACAAACAAATGTAATCTGAGGGTTATGCTGCTCAATGCTAGAAGTCTAAATCTCAAAATGCACTCGCTTGAAGCACTCCTTAAAATGGAGAACATGGACATTTGTGCTGTAACAGAGACCTGGTTCAAGGCAGCAGAAAGCACCCCTGCACTACCAGGCTATAACTCATTCCACACCTTTCAGCCTCAGAACTTGGACCGAAGCTCCAAAAGTGGTGGTGTTTCCATATTCCTAAAAGATGCACACACCTCCAGATTGGTGGCCTAACATAATGCATCAGAGATGCTTCAGGTGCAGCTAACATTGGGTAAGACATCAATTCAGGTCATAGCCTGCTATAGGTCCCCAACCATGTCCCAAGACTCACACTCCACATTCCTAAGCATCCTGGAGAATATTAGGGTCCAAGCTAACACTCTCATACTGGGTGACTTCAACTACCCCTCCATTAACTGGAAAAACTACTCATGTACCAATACACTTGCGCAATGTTTCCTGGAATTCATTAATTCCAATGCCCTGGACCAGCTCTTTCTTACCCCCACTAGAGGTAGCAACATCCTTGACCTGGTCATTACTAACATGGGAGACCGTTGCTCTACACCAATAGTCAACTCCTCCCTGGTTAGATCCAATCACAAATTAATCACTTTGGAACCCCCCCCCCCCCGCAAAGGTAACCACCATGAAAAACTTCTCCAAAGCTTACTTTGAGCTCCAAAAAATAGAGCTAACTTCACAGCACCCATGCAAATGGAGAATAGTTGCATGACCGCCGAATCATGCACCAGTGCACTGTACGAACACGTACACAAATGCATGGATCTCACCATACCCAAGATGCTCATCTCAAAAAAAGGAAGCCAATTTGGTGGTCCCCTGCCTTAAACAAACTCTACAACAGAAGGAGGAAACTGATGCGGAATAAAGTGAAGTCCCAAGACTGAACAACTCCCTTATCAGCCTCAACAAAAAGTTGAGATCCCTCATCAAATCCTCTAAAGCTAGCTATGAAAACAGAATTGCAGCAGATAGTAAAGACAACCACATGGCCTTCTATAGTTATGTAAAGAATCTCCACAGCAATATGCAGATTTGCTCTGAGCTACTGCACAATGGTACCACCTGTACCGAGCCAACAGACATTGCCATTATACTGGCCAACAGATTCAGTGCCAACTTTGCCCCCCCTCAGAGGACCAGTCACAATACCAGTAGATTGACAGGTACCAAGTATTACTGCTGCACAGGTTAAAACAACACTGTCCAAGGCCAAGAATACAGCTTCTGTGGGACCTAACAATATCCCTGGCTGTGTTCTACATGAACTACAGAGTGAACTGGCACCTCACCTGTGTGCCCTTTTCAATCACAGCATCACCTCAGGCTTTGTCCCTACCGAATGGCGCACTGCTACAGTCATCCCTCTCCACTAAGGAAGAGTGACTACAGACCCTGGGAACTATCGCCCCATTAGCCTGACGAGTCTGATGTGCAAAGCTATGGAGTGCATCATCATGGACCTAATAAACAAGGGTACAGGGAATCTCCAAACTCTGGATCCCACACAGTTTGGTTTTGTGAAGGGTAGATCATGCCTGCTCAACTTGGTCGACTTCTTTGAGTCAATTACCAGAGCTGTGGATGAAGGCAAGGTGGTTCATACAGCCTACCTTGATCTGGCCAAGGCCTTTGATACCATTCCCCACTCAGGAATCATAGAAAAACTCACTAAGCTAGGCATCAACCCCTATATCACCAGGTGGGTTGCAAACTGGCTCACAGAACCCACAGTGTAAAAGTAGCTGACTCCAAGTCAAGACTGCCGACCAGTCACGAGTGGAGTCCCACAGGGTTTGGTCCTGGGTCTTCTCCTGTTTGGTATCTACTTCTCTGAAGTCCAGGCCAACACGAAGGGACTCTGGTTGATAAAGTTCACAGACAATTGCAAGTTGGGAGCTGTTATTAACTCCCCAGGTGATGTTGACATCCTACAGAAAGGTCTCACTGAGACCAACGATGTGGTGTCAGAACCATGGCCTTAATCTCAGTGCCAAAAAATGTTGTCATCCCCTTTGGGAAAAACCCGGTTCCCATGAATTACCACATCAATGGCAGTCCACTGAACACAGAAGGCATTATGAGAGATCTGGGAACATAGGTTGACAGCAACCTCTCTTTTGACCTCCACAATGTCACTGTGGTCAGAAAGTCCTTCTATGTGGCACATCTCATTACTAAGGGTTTTGCATCCAGGAAGAAAGAGGTCATCATCTCCCTCTACTCTTCCCTCATTAGGCCAATCATCCAGTACAATGGCCCATTTGGCATATACCTCACTAGACACCTGTAACAACTGGAGAGGCCACAAAAGTACCTCACAAAGAGGATTCTAGGCCTTAAACACTTGTCCTGTATGGACAGACTCAAACTATTCTCTGTCTCTTATCGCCTACTTAGAGGCAATCTCTGCTTGACTTACAAAGCCATGTTTGACCCAGCTCGGTTAGAAATGCTACATCTAAAGAAATCTCAATCCCTCTGCACTGCACACTCCAGAGACCTCAACCTCCTTACCACAATCAACAGAATGTGCTGGAGGGACAGGTTCATAACACAGAGACTGCCCATGCTATGGAATAAACTTCCATACATGTCAAACAGAGCACCTCAATGGCCCTCTTCAAGAGAACTCTTGATGAGTGGATGGGAAATAACAAAATTAACCCCAAGAATCACTCCAGTGGCTCTACTTGACATAGGCACTGAGAACCAAGTCAGGTGGCACAATGCAGGGTAATCCTATGGACTAGGCTTGTAAAGGCTCCAGGGCCATTAGCCTAGAACACACCTATGAATATACTTAAACTACTTGTAGGTTTACTGTATAGTATTTGTATTTGTTTTATGGTTTATCTTTTGTTGACCAGGTTAGTTCCACTAGAATACTGGCCTGTTTTATGGTGACCTGAGGTGGTATTTTTTACTTGTAGGGACAATTTGGCTAGTGTTTAGGGGAACTTCCCATACTCTTCGGTAGGTAGCGTAGGCTCTCTCACATCTATCTGTGCTTTTACTGTGTACTTAAATATTCTAAGTACTTCATCTTATATGTACATTCCTCTTTTCTCCTCTTGTTACAGTTACAGCTACAATGAATAATAGCTTTAAAATGTAGTAATTTATTTCAGAGGCATATTACTAAAGTAAATCTTATATATCGTAGCTTTTATCATTACATATTTTTTACCTCTTAGACTCTGCTGTCTTTTACTCATCCAACAAATGTCTGTTTTGCTGCCAGATTGCTGTCTTGCATCTCTGTTTGTCTCGTGCCTTGCAGAAATGCACATATGTAACTTAATGGCAATATTGTATTGTATTGCATTCTATTGTCACCAGCATCGAATTGCATACATTGTAGTATAATTGCTGTTGCATGTCATTTTACTGTATTAAAATGCTTGTAAACTGAATCACTACTTACTGACATTGTGTAATAAATACTGTATGTTTCTGAAGGTTTTCTTCCTGGGTCTTCCCTTTAAATGGACCTTGGCTCATTGTGACCAAGTGTTCAACAAACAGAAATAAACAAGTAATCCTAAATTCAGATTTCCCATCTTTTAAGTTTGTACAGTAGAGAGTCAATTATCAGAAGCATCAATTATCAGAACCAGCCTTCCAAACTTTGAGTAGGAAAAAATCATAAATTCTGAATATGTAAACATTGTACATATTTGCCCGAACATGCATTTTTGAGCTTGTAGCCAGCTCATGTGTGAAAAATATTCTTTGTTGTCCATTAGAATTACTGAATGGTTGAAATGTGTATTCCTGCGTGCAGAAAAAAAACAAGATTTTAGAAGTTTTTTATCTGGTTTAATTATATGTTTATCCGAACTCCCCTAGGTCCCAGTTAGTTTGGATAATCAACTCTCTACTGTATTTTTTTAACTAATTATGTAGGCACACTTAGCAAAGTATGAGTGAAATCCTAAATGGCTGTAATGTGCAGTGGTGAGCTGTGAAATAGTGTATTTATTATATGCAGAGCACAAGCAGCTTTATAAGATAAGTGAAATAATTCCTAGTCAATTTCTTGAACTTCACTTAAGGGACAACATTGAAAATGTCTTTATGAAAGAAACAACCATACCAAAATTCTGTATTTTTATTTTTCTGATTGTTTGTTTTCTTTGTTAAGTAAAAAATAAATAATATCTTGGCTGGCTGCCTTCTGTACAGAGTATTCATTTCCTCCTAGTGTCCACGTGGGTTTAGTTTCATGCCACATACTTTAGGTGAATCAGTTGGAACCACTGAAATTGTTACAGACTTATCTCATTGACATGTATATCATCGAAAGTGAGCCCCTTATTTTTGTGAGAGTGCAACCTCAGAGGTAGTTCATAATACGTAAGAGTAAATAGTTTTAAATGTCCTTATTAAATCCTAATTTGCATGGTAACATACGTCTGTAGCATAGCTACCGTGGAGCAAAGGGGGCAGCAGCCCTGGGTGCAAAGTGTTAGAGGGCATGATTGACAAAAGCTGATCATTCTTCAGAGCATTTCCAGCTTAGAAGATTGTTTTTTTTGTTCTACACATTAAAGTTTAGGAGAAGCCACCAGATCGGGGGCTGGTCCTGGACACCAGATTAGCTATTTATACCTTTGACATAAGTACACATACATTCCTAGAAAGGAATACCAACCATGGTGACATATTTATTATTTTCATGCAATATACATATATGTTTTCTATTTAGCAATTATAATTCATGCAAGCATTTCATAAATTGTTCCATTCCTGCCTTCCCTTAAACCTCACTCCTCCTCCTGAACCTTATTGGGCATGCATTGTTCCCACAAAGTTCATTTATCTCTCTGTAATTTGCTCCTTTCTTTTTCTAAAGATCCCACCGCCTTTTCTTTTACCTGAATGTTTTGGGAGGTTAAATTCCCTCCAGAAACACCCATTTCCAGGTTCATTCTTGGCAAGCTGTATCTTGTGAAGTGTGTTTGTGGCAAACAAAAATCAATCCAGAAAGATGATCTCCCAGGTTACCCACAGGAGTGCATGATACTTGTGAATGTGGATAGGATTCATGGACATATTCAATCAGGGGTGCTATGCAGTAACTTTCTCTGCAAAAATTATGTCACATTGCTCTATTCAGATATTTAGGAATTAATAGTCATGTACAGCCCCCACTGGAACTATATTTCATTAAGTGGGAATGTGCACAGCTGTAACTCACTCAACCAGAGCAGCTCTGCACTGCTCTGTTGAAAGCCATAACAGTCCACAGTACAGAGCAGCACAGCTTCAGGAAGCCACATACAGGCACATACTACCCCAAGCACACACACATGCATACAAACAGATGCATGCATGCACATGCACACGGTGTGTAGGTGATGTTGCTGCAACTTAGTGCCCATGCTACATTACATGCGATCCTACCAAACCTCAATTTCACCATGCCACATCTTTCAGTAGTCCACCTGATTGACCTCTTGGAAATCCATAGTCCATTAAATGACCGGGGAAATCGTCATGACTCTCTTACTCTGTGCCAGTCCTTTCCCCTTTATGTAGTAGCCACATTAGGCATCTGTTGTCCACCACAAATTTGGTAATGTGTGCATCATAGAATGAATGTTTGTGTTCAAATAAAACACCACAAGTTTTTTGTAAAATCTCACTGTCTGAGTTCTTATGTTACAATTTCCATGCATTTATTTTAAAACATGAATGACATTGAGTTTTTATTATTTATGCTTATCTTAAACAAATGCAGAGCTCCACTCATTTGGTGCATTTGCTTTACTGCATAGTATCTATGGTTGCAGCATCCTGTTGTCAACTTTCATTCAAAATGTATTGATCTAAAGTCTTGAAAATGCTATGCCAGTTGCATGGGTGTTTGCATTAGGCATAGATTGCAAGATAGTAGCCTGCACTCCAGGCACAAGGTGACTCTGACAGCTGCAGCCCCAGTATTGTCTTCCTCCAGCTTCTGTCACTGCAGATTCATGAGCAGAATGTTGCTCCCACTGACAGTACAGAAGTACAGGAATGTGATGGAAGGTACAGCCCCTGGGATGATCATGCAGCAGAACATCTGGAGCACACTGTGTGTGGATCTGAAGCCCTTTAGAGGGCCATCTAGGTGCAGACGCAGTGCACAAGATGTTATGAGGTGTTACTGTCATTGTCATGCTAGAAGAACTATGCATTGTGCCACATTTGTTATCAAGCCTGTACTGTGCTACATCATGCATACATAACACAGGCAACATTTAAATGGTAAAAAGCATCTACATAACAAAAGCAACTTTTATATAAATAAGTCTCTTGGAGAAATAGGTTGTTAACTAAATGTGTTCCCACCCAATCGAGAAAAGCAAAGTACAACTTTGTTCTGCATTTAAGCCTAGTCTAGATGAGCGGAGGAAAGACAGAAATTTACATCAGAATTGTTATATAAAGCCCCATTTCATATGAGAAGTAAACATTATTAAGAGCTTTAAAGGTTTGCATGATCTTTTGTGTGTGTGTCTACTTAAAGGTGTATATAGCAAGGCATCTTTTGGTCATTGTGATTGATTGCCTGGTATTGCTGTTATGTTTCTACATATATTATCCCCATGTTTATTCTAGATCTCCTGTTGTACAGGGTGTATTCTGAGAATGGTACTGCTTAGTTTGTAGGTACGGATGAATTTGAGTGTCATCAGTCAGAATGTTAGTTTTAAAAATGATAAAACATTTTCTGTATAATAGAATCTGTTTTATGTGTATTTTCTAGCCACAGCAATGCATCCACATTTTTATTTGTTTATTTCAAACTAATAGCTGACTCAATGTATGCTTCTTAATTTTAGCAAGATGCTCTCATGGGAACTTTGACAGTCAGAGAGAACCTGCAGTTTTCTGCAAGTTTGCGACTGTCCAGCCAGCAGTACAGCTCAGAAGAGAAACAGATGCAAGTGAATTCAGTAGTACGTGAGCTGGGTTTACAAGATTGTGCAGATACAAAGGTGGGTATACAATAAGTTTGAATTTCTTGTTAAAATAGTTTAATGGCCTACTCTATCAACAGACACATGTGGAAATGTGTACATCAACACCATAATCATTTGGATTATCTGCAGAATTAAAAGGCTAAACAAAGGCCTCTCAGACGTATGAATATGTAGGAGGTGGGGAAAATCTTGCTTGAACTTAAAGACAGATTGGTTGGTTACATTATGCATATTTTATGTACTACAGAACTTCTCTAAAAATAATGTATCTACACATATATACAAGCACACACACATACACACACATACATATATATATATATATATATATATATATATATATATATATATATATATATATGTGTGTCTACTTTACATGGTCGACTCTTTAGAAGGTCGACTTTCATATGGCCGAGACCATATGATCGACTTTCGAAAAGCCGACCATGTAAAATAAACACATAACACACACCAAACACTTACCTTTCAGCTGTTAGCAGGGGGGGCAAGCTGCCCTGCACCCCCCGTAATGTAAATCTACCAACTCCGAGATTGCACTACTATGCGGAAGAGGAATTTTTCCCATTCCGCACTGTACGGAGATAGTGGTTCCCCATGGTCAGCTTTTTGAAAGTCATTCATATGGTCTCGGCCATATGAAAGTCGACTTTCTGAAAAGTCGACCATGTGAAGGGGACCCATATATATATATATATATATATATATATATATATATATATATATATATATATATATATATATATATATAGATATGACTCCCAAGATAATGATAGTGATGAATATTAGCCCTAAGGAAAAAAGAATTGAGTAATTCTGTTAACTATAGTAATCCTTCCATGCAAACCAAATTCGGTCAGGGCAGTGCTGTCCTTTGTAATGTACTATTTAGTATAAGTAATTTTCATTAAAAAAATAACTCTGTTTGTACTTATGACATGGTAATGTTCAGAACTGGTCTTTGTTTTGATTTATTATAGCAAACGTTTCTCTAGTTATTTCATTTCTATTCCTGTGTTCCCCTTTTTTCATGCAGTGTGTCTTTTCTGCTTTGTGCCTCTCTTACCATCCTTTCGTTTCTCTGTTTGCCATGTAGAAAGATCAGGTAATTAAAGGTAATAAATTATAAGTTTTGTTATGGTCAAAAGCAGCGCCTGGGTTGATTTTGTGTGTGTGCACGTATGTGTGCATCCATGTGTGCGCGTATGTGTGCATGTGTGCATGTTTTTGTGTATGTATGTATGTATATATTTTTATATATAGAAAGAGAGGTAATGTGCATAAGTTATTTCATGTTTGCATTCCTTTCCTTTGATGCTATATATATTTTCCAGACTCATTAACAAGTATTATTTTAAGGAACAAAAATTAATGAAGTAAAGCATTCATCTGTAGCTGTAAAAAGAAGCAAGCTGAGTTTTTGTTTTCTGTGGCAGATCGGTACAGATTTCATCCGTGGTGTTTCGGGAGGTGAGAGGAAGAGGTGCAGCATCGGCATGGAACTCATCATATCACCAAGTCTCCTGTTTCTGGACGAACCCACCACTGGGCTTGATGCTAACACTGCTAACTCAATTATGCACTTGCTGTACACGTAAGTCTTCATGTTACTGCGTTCATATCTTTTGGAGTATTCCAAGCCAAAGAATAAGTTACCACTACAGTCACACAAAATACTGCTTTGTCTGCCTGTAAGGCTAGTCTCAATGGTTATATATGTGGAAAGACACAAATTTACACCAGGATTGTCATTGTACAGCCCTGTTTGATTTGTAATGGCTTCTCCCCATTTAATTTATTCAAGACTAATGCCTTCTCGGGAATGGACCCCATGCCTAAGTCAGGGTATGATTATAGTGCATGAGGTTAGTATTGTTTCAGTCTTTGATGTTAGCCAAGAGTGCATTTCTCAGCACCTTAAATGTACCCAGAATGCCTCCTTCTGTAATCCGTACAGGGATGCATGTATTGGTAGCATATTTAAGTACAATAGTTCTTTTTTTATTAAAACTGTTGCTCCTAGTACTATTGGAAATGTCTGGGTTTCTTCCATACTGTTCTGATTTCTGCTTGCAAATTCTGGTGTTTTATAACTTTCTGCCCCTCTCTGTATGTAAGGCATTGTAGTCAATGAGTGTAGCAGTTTGTCTTCAGTGCTACCTTTATTTTCTTTTTGTGGTCTACTGTATGTGGTTTTCTCACATCTATTTTTTAGCTGTTTTATAATGACTTCTCACATTTAAATTTCTCTTAAGTCTTTGGGGTTTCTAATGCCATGATGGGAATGGCCTCCATTCCTAAGTCAGGGTACAAATAGAGTTGATGAAATTAGTATTGTTTCAGTCTTTCATGTTAGTTAAGAGTGCTATTTTCAGCACCTGCAATGTGCCCAGAATGGCCTCATTCTGTAATTCATATTGGGTTACATGTATTGGTAGTATATATTGGCGATGCTTGAGAAAGACTATGTTACTTAAGGAATCTAATATAACAGTTTAACTTCAAGGCTGTTTAATGCAAGAAGTAAAAATCCTAATATTCCCAGTCACTGCTGTCAGTCAGACATCAGTAGATTTTAAGAAGCCAGCTATCACCACCAGCTGATGGGAAATGTGATGTATGTATTATATGAGAGACTCCATCTTGGATTCTTTACTTATTTCCCCTGGCGTACCTCAGTATTCTTCAGTATGTGCTGAGGTCCTGTTTTAGCCACAGGATGAGAAAATAGGGAACATAAATAATCCACTGCTTGGGTCCTGTCATAGCCATGAGATAAATAAATCATAGAACATAAGTAATCCTAATCACCCTATTCTCAAGTGAGAATTCAGGAAAGAAAAAAGGAATATATTGTGTTGGAAATTCATGGATCTGTTGCAGGAGATGCATCGAAGACCAAACATTATGGATTATGATGAGTTTCTTCTGTAATTTGTTTGTCTTACTTTGTGGTGAGACTTATAGTAGATTCAAATCCCAGGACAAATTCTAGGCAAAAACTTAATTTTCACAGGGAAGTGGAGAAAAACAAAAGAAAAAACACGTATCACAAATTCTTAAAGGAAATTTCTGCCAAATGAAGTCCTTTCTCTTAAAAGCATCTCCAAGATATTATGCTAGATAAAATTGTGTACATTATGCTAAGCCATAGCCTGACAAAATATCCTCTGGTGAAACATTGTGTAAGAAGGATCCTAATGTGATCATGTCCTTAATACATTGGTCCTCCACAATATATTGGCTTAGTCTGTATGTATATGAAACTATTAACATCCATTTTATTCTTTTAAGTACTATGCTATCTTCCCTTGAGGAACATTTTAAGCTTAGCCAATTTCCTTTTAATGAGAATTAAACCCAGTATCTTGTGTCTATGAGGTAAATACCTTAACCATTATGCAGCCTCCTCCCCATTTCTTAATTCTGTTTGTTGCCCTTTGAATACTTATTGCCTTTGTCTGCATTTTGCAAATGACTAGTCTGCAAACATTAGAAACAGTGAAGAAATATCTCACCTTAATTTTTAGAGTCAGGAAAATGACCCAGCTAATGAACTCATTGATTTAAATTTGTAACAGCAACAAATTTAAGAGTGAGTCTTGGGTTTCTCTTTAGGGTCATCCAGTTTCTGGCAGTTGCAACAAATGCTTCCTTTGAGGACAAGTCCAATACTGACATTTTTTGTGGTAGAACTAACCTCCACAAGTAATAAACTATTAAATGCATTATTTCAAACCACAGGTACCATCTAGCTCAAAAGTCTTTGGAATAAGCTTCTCCAGGATAAAATTCAAATCCCAAGGTGACTTTTTTTTATTCTACACACAATACAGTTACCTCTGCAAACAGTAAAACTGAGAATGCAATATATTCAATGTTAGAAATACAGTCTGAAATAACATTCAGTTAGTAACAGTCCTTTCTAATCTTAAATAGTGTTTTTCTTCTGCTGATCATGTGATATTCCTTACCACTCCACAGTCAGGCTGTATCAGACGCAAGGCCTCTTATCCATATTCCTTTGTTTTGAAATAAACAGCTCAACAATGTAGAAAGTGTACACAGAAAAATTAAACTTGTGCAGAAGCAGCAGTATCTACCAAGATGTTCTTTACAAGCAGGAATATATAAGAAGCATACTATAGAAATAAGCAAACCATTCTCTAAAATATTATGTACAAGTAACCCTTACTTTTCAGAGGAAGTCATGACGGGGATTTCAGAAGAAGGAAACTGATGCTGCCTTGGCTGAAGCAGTGCTACTACATCATGAAAGTTCCCTTCCTGTCTACGTTTGATACACACATTGAATCACTAGAATAGGGGAAATGAGTGCAGGAAAATTTTCAGATATAGATTCAAGAAGTCAAAACACATTTCAGCTGTCATCCATTGATGTGATGGAACAAAGATGGAGGCACATAGCACTGTTTGGAAATCTGGAAATGGTTCCACTTGCAAAAATTTTACACATGGGAGTCTGAGAGAAATGTATTTGATTCTTATTTCCAGTTCATATTAGTGTCGAGGTTATCTGATAAGAAGGCCTGCGTAACAAACGCATTGACTGTAAAGGTATGGTACTTCTATTCAGGAGACTTTTTATAGGACCTCATTCTGTATCTTCATTGTCTGTCAGAAAAGAGTAATGAACCTTATTATGTCGATTTTAAGGAGTTTAGATATCTTGTGTCAATATTTAGGCTGTTAATATTTAAATGTTTAGCTATTTAGAACTATACAACATGTCTATCTGTTTATAGGAGCCTGACAGTTTATCAGTGTGCACAAATGTTGTCACTTAAATCCTTGACTTCAAAATGTCAAAGCAAAAAACATTGATCCATGAAGGCCTGAAATAAAAACACTAAACCAGTGTTTTGCGGAGGGAGGCAAGTTCTCTGAACCCCCCCCAAAAATTATACATACACACACACACACATATATATATATATATATATATATATATATATATATATATATAATAAACATTTTAAACTATACACAGTGATACTTACAAGTGCAATGAGTAACTGTTTACAGAAGAGAATATATAACCAACATATGTGCGGAGCTTTGCCCCCACAACCCCCTTACTATATATACTAACTCCAGGATCGCACTACAGTGGGGAAAAGGCCATTTCTAACTTTCAACAAAATGACCTTCAGTCAAGTGAGTTTTCAGTGAAGTGAGCTTTCAGTGGTGGTCCTAGTAATTTCGTTTTCAGTGAAGAGTTTTCAATCAAGCGAAGTATACCCATATATATATATATATATATATATATATATATATATATATATATATATATATATATGGGTCTGCTTCAAAATATTGACTTTCAAAATCCCTAACTCAAAATACTAAGACCAAAATCTGTAAAACTCAAAATATCTAAAAAAAAAAAAAAAAAAAAAAAAAACACAGTACAGCAACACAACTATATTGCGGCAGACCTACATACAGAAACTATTACTATTCTGCAAGTATAGGTAGGGGGCAAGCCCCCCTGAACCCCCCATGTGGGGCTGCACTTCACACCTGTTACTTAAATATATCAACTCCGAGATTGCACTTCACTACACTAAAGGGCAATCTTGGAGTTGATATATTTAAGTAGCAGGGGGCTTGCCCCCCTGCTTATACTTGCAGAAGAGTAATATGGTTTGTGTTTTATTTGTTTCAGTAAGTACTTGTGCTGGAAAATGGTAAGTGTTTGGTATCCTATGTGTTTTCAGTATTTTGAGCTTTTAGTATTTTGAGCTTTAGAGGTTTTGCTCTCAGTATTTTGAGTTAAGGGATTTTGAAAGTTAGTTTTTTGAAGTGGACCCATATATATATATATATATATATATATATATATATATATATATATATATATGTTACAATAAGTAAATTACTGGATGAGGCATTTAGGACATCACTTTATCATAAACATTTTTCTAAAACTTCAGTTTTACTTGCTTCTAGCTGTCATCCTGGGCATATCCTTGAAAATATTCGCTATTACCAGTTTCTTAGGCTAGGGTGAATCTTTAATGATAAGAATGATTTGGAAACACAGGTGATTGAACTATATGATAGATGTTTGATAAGAGGACATAACTCCCTGGTAAGTATTGCCCTGGTTAAAAGCCATAGCAAATTATCACTGCAATAAACCCTCCAATAAAACTGAAAATGAACATATTCATTTTCTAATATCTTGTATATAAGGGTAAGGTTAAGACAATCTTAAATAGGTTTTGGCCAGTGTAAATAGCCGATTTTTTAACTCTGCAGTTCTTAAAAACTGACATTTTTCAGTAAGATTTTTATTTAAATGTTATTAATCTAAATGCTAGAAATGTAAGTGCAGTTATAAAAGTGATTTTATAGTAGAAGTAAGCATTCCATCAATTTACATACTCCAATACAGTTCCATTAGTGTTTGCATTAAATCAGCAAGACTTTTGTTTATTTAACAAACATTTATTTTAAAAATCAAAAGTTCATTCGAGTGACTTGTCATTTTGGTGTCAGCTTCAAAAATTGACACACATATGTAAGCAATAATGCTCCCCACAACAGTTTTTTTTAGGTTTAGCCGATGATGTACAAGCTGCATCGTAAAAAGTAGTACAAGGGTAACCATTTAGATGGCAACTGACAAGAATAAAAAAATATGTTATTTATTATTTGCTTTTGATTACCTGGAAAGTCTAACTGGGACTGCATGTCCGTTTTCAGCAGAGGCCTGGGGAGAAAAGCTCCTATAACACAGACATTTTAATAAGGTACAAAAATAAAAGTATTTTCATACAGTTAAAAAGTTCATATATTTTTACAAAGTTTAAAAATTAGGTAAGATTGGACATTCAAATGAATGCAGTGTATTTGCATAATGTTTTAAAGTACAGCAAGTTTTGATAAGTTTGCAAACTGATATTTTTGTACTAGTAACCACAGGAAATGCTGTAAATAATATAAATGCCAAAATTCCACAGCAGTGCAGAAAAAAAAGCCAGTAAAGGTCCATACACCTGTAGGAAAAGACAAAGTCAAGCCAAACCAATGTGGTATAAAGTTTAATACAAAATATCCACACCAAATAAGCACTTTTGTTTCAGCCACGGAAACGTCATTAGAATGGTGTATTGTCACAAACAAACTGTAAAAATAATCAAAACATGAATGTGAGTTGCTGTAAGTTAATTACACAGCATTTGAAAATTTAAAGAAATGTCACAGAAACTTGTATACTCTTATTTAACATATATACACACACATATGCACAAAACAATTTGGAAAAATATTTACGAATATTTACAAAAATATATGTACACAAATATTATTTACAAAAGTGTATAGAATCTCCTAAACATGACAACAAAGATGTTATAAAATGTTTGTTTTCAGTTTCAAGGCAGGAACTATAGAAAGGTGGTAATTTAAACAAGGGTTTACACAGGAAAGAACATTTGCCATATCATCTCTTGATATTCCAACCTGGTTTCCCAATCACCACCCTTTCTGGAATCTGCAGCTGGTGTATCAGCCAGAATTTAAATATGACGGAGAGACAAACTAAACAATGTCTGCTCAGGGCATTGGTGTCTTTGCCCCTGTTTAGATTATATAAGTACTCATGTATTCTCTGTCTAAGACATCTCTCAGTCTTGCCTATATAGAATGCGTAACAGATGGTACAATATGCCATGTATACTATTCTTTTAGAGGCACAGTTGTGGTGTCCATCAGAAGGAATAAACTTATCCAAGCTTGGTAAAAATAGCTCACTGTTATTGACCACCATCCAACACTGTGCACAACTGCCACATCTGTAAGTTCCCTTATTTTTGTGCGGTGTGAAGTCACTAGCTCGTGATGCATTCTCACACAAGTTCTTAAGGTTGGCACCTCTCCTGTAACTTACATTAAAGAAATATTGAAAAACAGAGAGTGTTGGTTATAACGGCAAACATATTCCAGAACTTAAGAATAATTTCATTGATTCGCCAAGAATCTTGGTTATACCCTAACTCACAATATATATCTTTGGTTCCAGAGATTCCTTTGCCTAAAGGGTAAACATCTTGTGTTACCCCTATTTCCAAGGTCTCCTGAATGTCAGCTGTCATAGCAATAATATTGTTGTTGGCAATAATAAAATCCCAAACCATCCATAATTTCCTTCTTAATGTTATCAGTAAGAAGTTTGGGATAAGACTATTGCCAACAACAGTATTATTGCTATGACAATAGCAATAGTGAGCTATGAGACTGCATGCAACTGTATTAATTTTAATGTAACATTGATCCAGTGTATGTTTGGTGGAAAAGTGGAGATTTGTAAGACTGTTGAAGGTAGGGAGGAGGAAGGAGGTGGCAGTAATGACCCTTCACTCTCATCATTTTTCTTAAATGGCTGTAATTGATGGTATGCTTGTTGACTTTAATTGGGTTTCTATGGTAATTTTTATGCATGCACTATTTATATTTTAATATGTATCTTCATTAATGATTTGGTTTATTTATACAGTCTTCAAATGTATCTCTGTGGTCAAACAATGCCTAGGAAGGTCTTTCTATTGTCTGTGTGTAATTTCACTCCTAGATAGGTTTTGTCTTTCTACCCCACCCCACAGTGCTTCATTTCTTGTTTTGGGGTTTATGCATTCACTTTCATGAGGAGGTTATTTGTTACTTTTTTGAATCTTTTATTTTTCCTGATCAGCTAATGTACTTACATTAGAGATTTAGTGCTTTTATTGCTGAAAGTTTGAATAGGTTTTCTCCGTCCTGATTTCTGATGTAGATTCTTCCTGATGTATTTTTTATACTTCCTGATCAGAAAATGTACTTGCATTAGAGATTTAATGCTTTTATTACTGTAAAGTTTGCATAATCTGTGTCCTGGTCCCAATTTCTGTTCTTACTATATTTTTTATACATACATAGTAACTTATATGTTGGATGCGTGTTTCTTGTATTTATTGTTTTTAATAGATTTACTGGTTTAAGAACTTTTACAGAGTGTTTCTGTGCTTAATATTTCTCCCTGCTAAATTACTTTTCCAGATAGTAGCAGTTTGTTGGACTTAAGAGTATATGAGGAAGGGATCTGTAACTGAATATGAGTTCTAGGTGACCTGCACTAATTAGATTTATAGGCAACTAGCAATCTAATTGGTCAGTATTCTGTGAGTGAGTATGTGTATTGGTGTATGTATGTGTGTGTGTGTGTGTGTGTGTGTGTGTGTGTGTGTCTGCGCATATATATATATATATATATATATATATATATATATATATATATATATATATATATATATATATGTGTGTGTCTGTTTTGGTTAAGTGAAATTACACTTACCCGAAATTCAGAAATGCGGGACTACTTCAGCAAACACTTAATCAACCGAATTAACGAACCACTGATTTTTTGTAAAGGGACACTAACCACTTGGCCACCAGGACACAATAAAAAAAAAGTGAAGCAAATTTAACCCATGCAAGTGGAGGCTTTGCCCCCACACCACACCCATCATGCGGGGGGGCTGCCCCCACCCCCTAACTAAATATACCAACTCGAGATTACACTACACTGGGGAACAGAACAGAGTTCACCCTGGTGGCCAAGTGGTTAGTTTCACTGTAAAAAAAAAATATCGGTGATCCATTACTTTGGTAGATTGTGTTCTCTGAAGTTGTCTCGCAGTATCGAATTTCAGGTAAGTACTGTAATTTTGCTTAACCAAAGTGTATATATATATATATATATATATATATATCTATGTGTGTGTGTGTGTGTGTGGTTACCATCAAAATTTCGCAATACACTTGTGCAAGTGATTACATACTGTCGCTCATCTGGTCAGGATAAAACAGACAAACATTTGTGGGTTCTGTTCAAGCAGCTTTATTCACACAAACACATCAGAAATGAGGCTTTGTAACTTAAACTTAAATAAACTTATAAACAGAAAACACCAAAAGGAACACCGCACAGCAAGGATTAATGTGGAAGTGTTCAAACAAGTTAATAAGTAAAAAAATGGCCAATAACATGAACAGTCCATGAACAAGCAAACTATGACTTCACTTATAGTAAAATAAAAATAAAAGAACGTATTGGATTCCCAAAAAGACTCTTAATACAATAACACATTAAACAGTGAGCGCTTTCATCACCAACTGTGACTTCTTCGGACTGAATAATGCTATTAAGACAAAGCAACATATTTAAACTACTAATGCACCAATCACGTATCACATAACATTCAAATAAATTAACCATTTCAATACTTTAAACCTTTTCGCTTCAAATAAGCAACAAAACCATCCCTATTATTTAGTCTTGGCGGAAAGCAGGCATTTAACCTAACTTGCCATCTGTATTCATACCAGCTAAGCTCATCTTCAGCATCAAATAATTTATCATAATTACGTACATCTTCCAAAATAAGAAACCTAAAATTCACCATACACTTCTTATTAGAGTAATGTTTGGCAATAGCATTTTTTGTGTCACCTATCTCCACAGCATGCTTATGCTCATATATTCATTTTTAAAGTTCCCTGCTGGTACGTCCTACAAAAATGAGGGGCATGACTGGCACATTATTGCATAGACCACAAATTTACTTTTACAAGTGAAATAATTCCTAAATTTATAAATAAAACCATTTATATTAACTTTTAAACTCTCAGTTAATAAATAATTACACAACCTACAGTTAAAACATTTATGCATCCCAAATTTCACAACAGTAGTTGTTTTGGGTTTATTAAGCTTACTCTGAAAATAATTTTTAAAACTCTTCCTCCTCTTATTTATAAAAGTAGGTTGAATATCTAACTTATCTTCTGTTTCACTAGAACTTTAGGAATTATTCCTAATAATATTCTTTATAGAAATACTATCAACACTGTTACTAACTTGCATCAAAACTTTATACTCGTTGGCATTTCCTTTTCGTTTATTTAAACTGATATTATTGTGCCTTACTCCAGCTATGTTTTCAAGAGAAAAAGTTAATATTTCAACAGGATAACCCCTTGAAAAAAACTTATCACAAAGAGCTCTACTTTCAACATGAAAATCACTGAATTTCTTAGTAAGCCTATTTACATGCATCAACTGACTATCTACAATATTGTCTTTCATTCTTTTCGGATGCATACTACTATAGTGCAAATAGGAGTTATGAACTTCTTTTTATATGTTTTGGTAAATAACCTATTTCCATCTTTCCATACTATGACATCCAAAAATGTTATACTATTTTTATTAACCTCAGCAATAAACTTTAAATATGCATTAATACTATTTAAATAAGTAATGAATTCATTAAGACTCCATAGAAGAAACACGTCATCAATAAAATGTGTAAAAAATACAATACTCTTATTAAATTTACTGCTTAAAATATTGACCCTTTCCCAACCTTGCATAAATAAGTTGGCATAACTAAGATCCATAGCGGCTCCCATTGCCACACCGTTAACTTGATGATATATGTTGTCACAAAATTAAAAAAATTTATAACTTAAAGTAATATCAAGCATTTCCACCAACAAGTCAACTATATTACTTGAATAAATCTTAGAATTCATTAGTTCAAATCTAACAGTTTCAAGCCCTATTTCAGTAGGAATCACAGTATATAAAGACTGAGTGTCTAAAGTAACCATTAAATCATCAGACAAAATATTCAGAGTCTCAATTTTATTTTTGAAATCAAAAGGGTATGAGATAAATGTGATTCCTGTCTCCACCACTTTTTGTAAGTGTCTGTCTGCGTAAATGGCTAAAGCCTCCATTTTGCTTTTAACACTAGACACTATTGGTCTTAACGGTGGATCCTCCAAACATTCATGTATCTCCAGAAAACCAAAGATACGACTTAATTTCGGGCTGTCTATTCTAAGAAATTGAAAAGTGTGTGTACCAAGTGTGCCAGGTAAACCACAACAAAGTGCCAAGCCCACCAAGCAAAACGGAGGTAAAAAAACCACAGTGACAACTGGTTAAAACATCCATCGGTTAAAAATCATTAAACTTACAATGTATCGCCAAAACACATGTGAAAAGAAAGGTTGTTGCACAATACAAATCAGAAACCCATTAAGAACACAACATTAAGAGGCCTCGAATATTAGTGCCAAGAATTTTGTCAAATGATCACCATGGCATTAATTAAATTCCAATTCAAAAATATGATCAAAATTTTCACCAAACAAATTAAAAAATAATTGAAATAAAGTTTTCATAAAAAAACTTTAAATTCTTGTTAAAATTTGTATAAACAACAAAATATAGAAACATACATAACTTATATATATGAAATAAATATAATTCATAAATACATACTTTTATATCATTCTATTCATATCTCAGATGTAATATGATCTGTTACAATATATTATATTAATAATATTATATACACATATATAACACACACACATATATAACATAAAAATAATACAAAACTATAATAAATAAATGTAAAATAAATGTATATATGTGTACAGGAAATGTATATATATGTGTATGTCCCAAAAAAACCTAAATGTCCTGTGGCTCCTATTACATATTGTGTATTATAATTTATAGCATTTATACTGTTATTATGTTACATCCATTTTACTTCAGTATAGTTACATATATATAGTATATTATTTTATAGATGTTAGCGGTGGTAGTGACATGTGATATATCTATTATATGTATAGACAGTATGTTATGTTTATAATCGCTCAACTCACCCCTTTTCAACAGTATTTAAAGTTTATTTTAAAGTTTATTACAAAAGAGTTTTTCAATTTTTTTTTTGGAATTAATTATGAAAATAGCAATCCTCACAAGATGACTTAATAAGAAAATTGAATGCAATCAATGTTTTTTTTTTAATCATTTTATTTATTAAATTTAAGCTAAATATCAATACAAAAACTTTTGGTTATTCAAACTTGTCTTGATAACTCCATGGTTCTTGAAGAAATCTGTTTTCATTAGATGAAAGAAAGCTTTTTACTGTCAGATGATGTTTTTTTTTTTTTTTTTGATGTATGTGGGTATAAATTGTGATTTTTTCACCAGTTGGTGGAGCTTCATCTTTATTTAGTATTCTAAGAAATTGTCTAATAGATTCAGTACTCCTATTGGTATAGAACCATTCTTCAATAATAGAATCGGTTAAAGAAAAAGATTTTTTGACTTCACTAAGTGAAGTCTTTATAAAATCTAGGAACAGACAACATGTCATGCATCTTACATTCATAAGTGGCCCTATTGAGAACAACTAAGTCTCCCCTTTGTCAGCTTTAGTTATTAAGATTTCATCATTATTAAGCAAATCTTTGAAATCCTTATTTTCACTAAAACTTAAATTATAATACTTGTGGCAAGGTTTGGTGTCAAGCATTTCTATGAGTTGTAATTCAGATGTCATTAAAAAAACTTCCAATTCTTTTTTTAAAGGTGGGTTAAAAATACTAGGTTTTCTAAATTCATTAGTTATATTAACATTATTATTAAACAACAGTGAAAAATTCAGTTTTATTTGGATGCTCACAAGAAATTTGAGGTGTATCCTTTTAGATTATCAACTATGAGTTAATTGGTAGTATTTGATTGGATAGTGATTTTTATTTAAATGCTTTTATTACCACTGTTATGTCAATGG
The DNA here is from genome assembly GCF_019279795.1 of Protopterus annectens. NCBI lineage: Eukaryota > Metazoa > Chordata > Ceratodontiformes > Protopteridae > Protopterus > Protopterus annectens. The sequence continues at coordinate 861,161,029 of NC_056748.1, read as the reverse complement.
TCTGCTGAAGCTCTAAGTGAAAGTGCTTACATATTTGTAATAAAATAACTTCTTTTTAAGCTCGGAGTGTCACTTTAATTTTACTATAATTGAAGTCATAGTTTGCCTGTTCGTGGACTGTTCATGTTATTGGTCATTTTTTTAAACTTATAAACAGACTGACTACTGCACTCATACATGTTAACACTCTGGCTGTTCTCTCAAAATGGCACTGCTGCCTGTACGCACTCAGTATTCATATGCACGTGCTACATCTGGAAATGCTTCTTAAAGATACATACACACACTCTGATCTACATCCTCCCTCTTTGAGAAATAGTCCTTATACAAAATGACTGTATTCAATGACATGCAATTTACAGAAATTATCTTTTGACATGCAGTTATACAATTATACTGAATGAGGTTTGCTTGATTTACAAAACTTTTGAAATTGGTTCCATTTGTTACACTTGTGGCATTGCTGACTAAATGCTAAACACTTATCTCTTTTAGAGTCGTGATTGGCTCCAGAATTATAACAGTTAACAATAAGATCTAACTTGGGTTTGCTGACTCGCTAACAATAAGACTTGACTTGGGTTTTGCTAACTCACTCTTATACTGTACTGAGCATGCTCCTTTAACCGAACTAGTCTTGGAACTTGCTAGAATGCTCTGGGTTTTCCTTGCCACACCCACAGGGGTTGCAGCTGCCATATGCTTAGGCCTGTTTCTGCTTGCCATGTGTTGCATGCTGTCTATGTTTGCTCTAGTGGCTGCTGAAGCAATGCTGTTATCACTTATAAGCATACTTGTGTGCCTTTCTGTGAGCTCATGGATTTGACAAATCTCTACGGTTTTACTTAACATTAAATCACTGTCACGAAGCAAAATCTTTCTCACTGCAGACTATTAACACCACATACAAGCTGCAAAATTTTCACCTGGCTTTTGGTCTCTTGTGTAAAATAAGTGCCTCTCTAATGTAACATTTGTCTGGGGGTTGCACATTTCTCTAAATTTATGTTTTAAGCCATCTGGGTCCTCCCTTGATTCAGCCGGTACCACAATATGATGGTTTCCCCATCTCCTGCCTATACTTGTGGTGCATACACAAATGAAGTAGCTTCTGACCCAACTAAATTAAGCAAAATAAATGCCCTTGTACATTCATCTTTGGCAGAAAAAAGCTGTTGTATGAAAATATTGTATTCTTGCTCGAATACTTTCCAATTATCTGCTATATTATGATCAAACACAAGTGGACTGGGTCTGCAAAATGCCTCTGCCATATCAACACACAGTAGTGAATGTGCTTGAAATCATGTATGAACATACACACACAAATGTATACCAGAACTTTATGCAAGTACTTGTAATTATGCCCAGTAGCACAACAAACTCTTTGAAATAACTGCACTTTGCCAAATAAGATTCCGTAGCACAAGAACACTCTGAAATTACTGTACTTTATGAAACCACTCCTTATCAGTGTAAGAAATACTTTGAAATAACTGTACACACCACATGAACCTTTCAAAATGCCTGTACTTTGCGAAATAACTCTGCGCAGTGCAAGAAACACTCTGAAATGGTGGCACTCTACGAATGAATGCACACGGCACAAGAAACTTTTTGAAATGGCTGTACTTTGACTGCACTTTGCCATGTAACTGTACTTTGCACACAACAAACTCTTTGATTTAATTGCACTGTAATAAAGCACACACTCTGCAAACACTTTACACACTCTGAGATACTTGAAATAACTCTAGTTATGCTTTGAATGGCTTTGGTCAATGTGAAATAGTAGTTTGTGCCCAAACACAGTCTTTTACTAAAAACATAGTCACCTTGCTCTTTAAGCTTATTTTGCCCTTTTATTGTACTTGTTATACCCTTTTAATCTCTTATCATGCTCAATATACTTTTCTTGTGCCCGTTTTACTTTAAGCATGCTTGTTATGCAAACCAAAGATAATTCTGAGCTCCATATGAATAGTTGCGCTAGTTTTATCAAATGTTGTGGTTTTGAACATTTTGTTTAATTAATAATGCAGTTTGTGCCTTTCATTTGCTTAATAATACATTTTTGTACTACTCATTTGATTAATAATGCATTTTGTGCCTTATAAATGCTCCATTTCATTTTCTTTGCCAAATAAATCATTTGTGCAGTTTTCTTTACCTTTAGCTCATTTCTGGCCCTTTTTTGTTTGTGCTCTGTTTCACTCAACCTGCTTAGTCTGCCTTCACCTTCAACTTGGCACCTCATAGCTTGTAGAAGTTGCTGTTTTAATCCCGGTTCTGACACCATGTTGCTCTTCTGGTCAGGATAAAACAGACGGATATTTGTGGGTTCTGTTCAAGCAGCATTATTACACATAAACACATCAGAAATGAAGCTTTGTAACTTAAACTTATAAACAGACTGACGACTGCACTCATACATTTTAACACTCTGGCTGTTCTTTCAAAATGGCACTGCTGCCTGCACATGCTCAGTATTTATATGCATGTTCTACATCTTGAAATGCTTCTGAAAGGTACATATACATGCTTTGATTTACACTTACCCAAAGTAAATGTCATAAAATCCAAAGTCAGACTGTTCACAACACTGAAAGTAGTAATTTCCGAAAGTCGACAGCAATGTCGACTTTACCAAACCTACCTGCACTTCCAGTTATTTCCTACTGACGTTTTGCAGTGGGGCTCCCACATGTGGGGGGCTGCACCCCTTCACCCCCTACTACTTATATATACAAACTCTGAAATCACACTACAGTGAGGGCAAGGGTAAATTTCCTGATCCCCACTATAGTGCGATCTCTGTTCAAAACAATGAATCCACAACAGCGAATTTGAGTGTGCATTCGCTGTTGTGGATTCAAACATTTAAAAATCGACTTTACAGCACCTTGGAACAGTGATATTCAACCTTCCAAGGTTCCTGTAACTGTTTTGTGAGATTTTAATGGCAAACCATATATACATATACACACACGTATACACACAGACATATAAATACACATATTTGTAAATGGGTTGCATATGCTTATTCAAACTGTCATTTTGTTGAACTATACAAAGCTGATATAGTTTGATTGAAACTCAGCTGATCTGAATGTGCTGTTTTTCAGTGTGAAACTGCAGTGCATGGGGGGGGGGGGTTGGGGAATTTTGTCCTTTCTTCACTGTGGTGTGATCTCATAGTTGATATATATGGTGTGGGGTACAGGGAAGGTTTCTCCCCTACAAAAACATGCTTTTTAATTTTTTCTTTTGTTTTTATGATGTTTGGATTGAGCATTTGTTTTAGACCATTCATGGTTTGGGGATTTGCACATTTGACTAATGGTTATATTTACACACGCACACATATACACACACACACAAACACACACACACACACACACACACACACACACACACACACACACACACACACACACACACACACACACACACACACACCTGCCATTGTGGCCAGCAGTCATGGACAAAGTCATTCAAGCCTCTACTTAGCTAGTTCTCCTTGTAAGTTCTTGACATACCTCACTGGAGCATGAAGCTTAATAAAATGTAGTGGACGGCCACCGAGACCTTTGTTGTGATGCATCACATTCACCCCCTCTTCTTGAAAGAAGAAAGTTGGCAATAGAAATCAGTTTTAAAATAGTTCAGGCAAAACTCTTTGTGACTTATTTTTGTTTTTATTACAGTCTAACTCAAAGACAAAAAAAGCATAAAATAGTCATAATGTCTTGTCAAGGTATGTCCATTATCTGTAATTGTGATCATGGGACCCTTGGCCCTTGTAGCTTCATATGATTGTGATTTGACATGAGTTCATGGTTGTGAATTCTGGCCTATCTGATAACAGCTGAGTAAGAGTTCATATTGTCTTTCTAATGATAGCATGTTCATCTACTCTGGTTTTGGATTAGGACAGTAATGGTAACTTGTTTTGTAGCACTAATGTAGCATTAGACTAATAATAGGACTCCATTTTCTTTCAGTTCTGTATCCCTTCAACATAGTCTAAACATTGTTTCATGAAAATAATTATGCTGTTTGCATTTCTTACTGCTTTGCTTACGTTTGTTTGAGAGACCTATTTACAATTACCTCAATCTGTGGCCACAGTGGGGTCATTCTTCTGTCACAAATGGCTAAATCACTTCAGATTCGCTTGAACTGGATACTCTTTAAGTGTTACCCCCAAATAAATGTTATAGACTTGCATTGTCAAACGTTGGGAAAATCTTGTCTGTTATTCTTGCAAGAGTTTTGGTAGAGATCAAAGGCTTGTTTCTTCTGTAAAATATCTGTAAAGCATTCATCTGTAACTGACACATATATATATATCATTGCTAATAGCTCTCCAAATATCCTCTGGTAATTATGACAGCTGTCCAGATCTGCTAGTGTTTCTGACTGCGCTCTGTGTGCATCATATGCCTTCTCAAAAGCTATGTGGAGAGAAACTGAATCCAAGCTGTTCTCCATAGTAGCAATCTGATTTTAGATGCTATATATTCCACTATGAATCTAGGGAGTGGCTTTATAAGGCTGTATTAAAATGGTAAAAGCACAGACTTCATTGTAAAAAGTTATCTTTTTGCCCTTTTATGTGTATTATTGAAATATCTCTAACATATCTTCTGTAAAGTGTCACTTTGATTTTCATTTCTTTTGGCTACATTTATCAACTCTGGTTACTTAAGGAACAAAGGATTAAAATTAGGCATGTGCACACTGGGATCTTAAATACCTAACCATAAACACCTTTAAGTAAGTACAGTTAAAAGTTCTAAACGTCCATTTATGAGCACTTACTAGGGCTTACCTTACAAGTCAAGCAGGGCTATACATGAAAACAGAAGTTTTGTTGCTTATCTTTTTGACCCTGCCTGTTGATTTTAGAAGATGTTTTGTCAGGAATGTCTCTGTGGTTAATATGTATAACAGTTGTCAAGGAATGAACTTCTTGAATTAAAAAACAAAATGAAACGAATTGATACCTACTCTAATTACTTTTTTCTTCATAAAATGTCATTAATTGTTCATTGTAGTCGCTGGGTTTAGCAAATTGACAAATACTTTTGTTTGGATTACGTGAGACACTGTTAGGCAGTGCGGTTTTACCCTTGGCAAACACTGTAGTAAATACAGAGCATTCAGCTTCAGTTTAACTTAAGATTCGTTGTGACTGTAGCCTCCCAAGATGATAGTTTATCTCTTAAACAAGGATTCTGCCACTCTCTGTATTATATGTCAGTATTTTTAATCACTTAATAACTTTATTCATTTTAAAGTAAACTACTTTAGTTTGAAAATCAATTGTTTGATAGTTAACTCAAGATTTAATTTGATAGGATGTGCATGTTTTTTTATAAAGTAGGTATCATTTACACAGATGTCTGCTTAATGGTAACATCAGTAATGGCAGAAGTGGTAAAATAAGTCCTTTAGATAAGGAAGATAATAGCCCCCCTCCAAAAAAACAAATTAGATCCTCCTAAAAATATTAAAAGCTGATAAACCTGATGGTTATTTTGCAAATGAAAGGAAATGAGAAGGCGCACTAAAAGCTAACAGACGATGCACTGCTCACATTACAGCATTTAATAGGTGCTTTCCTTCCTGCAACAGGCATTGATTATACTTCCTCATTAGCTCCTCTTAAATGCTTCTGAAAGACACAAAATTGCTGGAGGAATTCGGGTCAATAATTTTCCACATTAGACTATTCACAGTCCCAATAAGGTATTTTGCAGAGTCTCTAAAGCTTTGATGATTATAAAAGTGATGTACCTCAAGGGCAGAAGCTGATAGAACAGCCTTTTCCTGTGATGACTGCCAAAATAAGTAGTCACTGTGTATTCACCTTCCTCTGTGCAAAAAGTCTCAGAAGTACGAGTAACTCAAAACTAAAAGAGCAACTTTTGTAGAGAACATGAACCACTTTTAAGGCTTTAGGTAACTTGCAGCCCCCAAGTCTTGCATATGTAAAACTTCAAAATTTTCATGATTCGTTACAGATCTTATGATCAAGTACTTCTTCTTCTTTCGGCTGCTGCCATTAGGGGTCGCCACAGTGGATCATCTGTTTCCATTTCTTCCTGTCCTCTCCATCTTGCTGTGCCACACCAACCACCTGCATGTCCTCTCTCACCACATCCATAAACCTTATCTTAGACCTTCCTCTTTTCCTCTTACCTGGCAGCTCCATTCTTAGCATCCTTTTCCCAATATACCCAGCATCCCTCCTCAGCACATGTCCAAACCAACATAATCTCGCCTCTCTGGCTTTGTCTTCAAACCGTCCAACCTGGGCTGACCCTCCAATATACTTATTCAATCAAGTACTAATAAAAATAATTTTGAGATTCAGGGATGCTGTAAGTTAATGCTATGGCAAGTGCCAGGATGTGTGATCACAGAGTATTGTGTTAAGGGTGTTTCTCCTTATCTGCACTACTGTGCACTCTCAAATCTAATATATATAAAGTTGGTGGTGTTTGGGAAAAAATGCATATTTTATTGAATTCACTGGATTTTGAGTCATTTTCCTATCCATCAGCTTTTATTGTATTTGCAGTTTGATGATTTGCCATGTTTGTTTGTGTGTGTGTGTGTGTGTGTGTGTGTGTGTACACACACACACACACACACACACACACACACACACACACAGTTAATCGAACCATTCCACTGACAATAGCTTCCGTTAAATATACAGACTAATGAACATTAACTGATCACAAACATAAATGTAATAGTTTTCATTTGTGGTTGAACTTGTCTGTATGGCTCCTAAGAATGCAAAAAAAGTTCAGAAGGTTTAGACTTTTTTCTTGAAAGTGTTTGCATAAGTATTTTTATGCCCCAAGTATACTTCAGAGAACATTTCCTCAGGTTGATGGCAAATGCTGGAGGTATGATGGAAAAGAGAGAGTAACTGGGAATATTGTTTTGTGAGTGTAACGAGCTGGCAGATTTTTAAAAAATTCCCTTCAGATTAATATGTTTGGGGAAAAATGGCTGTAACTAAGAAGATGATCCTTTTGAAGTAAGACACAGGATCTGAATTGACTATACATATTAAGGCCTTACTAAGTTTAATGCTGTTGGCCTGCCAAAAAATAATTCAGTTACTAGAAAATGGAAACTATAATTGAAACCAACTGTACTTAACACTGTAAAGGCGATCAAAGATCTAAAGGTGGGATCTGTAGAAAAAGGAAGGAAAAAAATTACATAAAAATAAACTGAATTAAAAAAAGAAAATGTAATGTGTAATATGACAAATGCTAATGCAGTTTCTTTTCGTTTCTGTTTATGTATATGCAGCTATGTCTTAAGTGATAACTTAATAAACGTGTTAAAAAATCAGCACAGAAAAACATCAACATGCCAGTTTTGATTTTCATATCTCATTTCACTGCTTGACTTGTAGCACAACTACAGAATAAATCCAAGTCCTGATTCACATACATATGGCAACACATTCTCAGTGTGAATGATTTACATGGAGGGTTTCCAGCAGACCCTGATTTGGGGTCCTCACACTCGCTTACACACAGACACACACACACACACACACACACACACACATATATATATATATATATATATATATATATATATATATATATATATATATATGGGTCTGCTTCATATTATCAAATTCTCACTTACCTGAAAATTACATTCATGAGATGACTTTGTCGAAAACATATTTCAACGAACACCCGGATCACCGAAATTGTACTCCAGGAAACTAATGACTTGGCCACCACGAAAAAAAATAAACGAACTGAAGCAAATCAAACCCACCCAAGAGGGGGACTTCACCCCCACACCCCTCCTAACTAAATATACCAAGTCCAAGATAGCACTATAATGGGGGAAAAGGTCAAAGTCCACCATGGTGGTCAAGTGGTTAGTTTCCCAGACTGCAACTTTAGTGATCCGAGTGTTCGTTAAAAAAATTTTTCATTGAAGTCGTCTCATGAATGTAATTTTTTGGGTAAGTGAATATTTGATAATATCAGGTAGACCCATACATATGTATATGTGTATAGGTGTGTGTGTGTGTGTGTGTGTGTGTGTGTGTGTGTGTAATATGTGTGTGGGGGGGGTGCCGTACTATAGCCAATGAATTGGGATTGTCTATAGGACAACCTGAATAATTGTGATTTCCCATAGCTATCTGCTACTTGAACACTCCACTCAATGAAATCAGATACAATATATATGCTTATGTTTGTTTATAACACACACATACACAGATGCACACCACAGACCACTGGGAAATGTATGCAGAATATCCATCAGTGACTTGAAATTTAGTTGAAATCCATGTCTGAAATGGTGTGTCACTTACTGCTTAATTTCACTCACTTATGCATTCTTTGTCCACAGGCAGTCCTCAGAATGAAGTATGACAGATGCTACTGCATTGTTCTTCAAAAATGCATTTTCAGAAGTTCATTAAAATGCACATAGTAATCAGTTTTTTGAGTTTATGTCCATATTTTATAAAGGAAGTGGCTACAGTTCAGTAAAAATGAGTCATAACCTACTTTTCTTCTCCTGTCAGGCTGCTGTTGCATTGGATTGTGCCAAAGTGTAGTTGTGTATCAAACTCGATGCATAATCATAACATTCCGATTATTGCAAAAGATTTCCATAAAACCTCAGCCCAGAGCTTTACTACTGTGCCATACAAATGCTGAATAGATTCTGTAACTCACTGTGGTTTCATACTTGTAAAGGGCAGTAGCACTCCCTCGGAAATCTATGTGAATGTTTTCTAAGTTACAGATACTGGCTTTCTACAAGGAAGCCATTTTGTAAAGAGATGTATAACTATTATTCTCTAGTCAGTAATGGGAAGACTGGCATGACCTATCTTCTCACTCTCTAGGCTGTTACATTCACTGACAATAGTACTTTACTGAAACATGAAGCAAATGTACTTTAAGTTATCAAAGCCATCTGTCACTAATAAAAAGTACTAAAACTAGATGTAAAGTAGAGTAAAACATTTCAGAATTAAACTAAAGTCCTGCAACACTAGAGTACTACTGAAGAATCAGACACTAACACTGCCTTTAGTTTAGATTCCCTTTAAAACTGGCATGACGAACTGTTTCATTTTGTATGTATATTTCAGGTCCCCTTTTAGCTTTTCTATAATCTACTGTTATATGAACATCTGTGCATATATTACCCCAACAGTTCATCCATGTGATTTTTACAATGGCATCTTCACTGATAAAGTGGCCAAGCTCTGCTGTAAGTATGTGTCCAGATAGTCTGAATTTTACAGACATAGTAGAGACACCACAAGCATTTGAATATTTTAACAGATTAGAGAAGAGCACGTTGCCTGGTGCCCTGGTTTTGCAGTGATGTATTGCCACCTCACAGCAAGAGATTTACCGGTTCGATTCTCGGTCGGGGTGCCTTCTGGGTGGAGTCTGCATGCCCTCCTGCCCTCCCTGTGGACGTGTGGGTTTCCTCCTGGTGCTCTGGTTTCCTCCCACATACCAAGGACATGCTGTAGGTGGATTGGACACTCTGAATTGACCCTAAGTGTGTGTGTGTGTGTGTGTGTGTGTGTGTGTGTGTGTGTGTGTGTGTGTGTGTGTGTGTGTGTGCCTGTGCCTTCTGTAGAAGGAGGTTGGGCGCCGAGCTGGCAACTTGACACCATAAAAACTCCACTGCCAATTGTTCTGCAGACAGTTGTTCTACTGTGGTGACCCCTAACCAGGAAAAGCTGAATGGAAATGAAGGAGAGAAGAGCACATTGCCTGAGGGCTGGGGAGGCAGAACAGTATTTCGTAAAAGGAAAATATTTCCAGTATGAGGGCTTTCATACCACTGTTTTACTAGAAAATATAATTTTGGTAAATCCATATCATTATGAAGGTGTCTTGAAACATTGGGCTGAATATTATTAAACCTTTGAACTCATTGTTGAGAGTTGAAGTATCTAAGCAGTCTTTTCATGTTGTACCCATGCCTTAGAAATGAAGCAAGAATCTGCTAATCGTATACACTCTGATGGTCACCAGTGACTCAGCTGCTACAAGACAAGGAATGTTTTAAAACAACTTTAAGCATTATATTAAAATTTGTCTGTGACATCATATTGAAATAAAATTAGGTAGAGTGTTCTAGAAGTCAGTTCTTTATCATTCTCCCTCCCTCCCTCCTGTATAACTGCAACAGTTGTTACTAGGTAGTTATTAATAAACACAGTACACCGTGGCCCTGAGTAGAAAGCATAAGGAAAGCAATCACTCTGATGATGATGATGATGATGTTGCTGATGGGGGGCAGGTGCTTGCGGTCTGAAGTAGTGCACTGGTAGGATACATGGGAAGATTTAGAGCCATGCAGGTTTACTTGCCATTTCGTATGTGGTCTTGTAGTTTTAGCATGTTGTTTTGCTCTTCGTGCTGCAGAATATTTAATGGTGACTCTTTTTATACTCCTAGGCTAGTAACAGCCCATAAATGTTACCCACTTGACAATCCATAGAATGTTTTCTTTACTAGCAACAGAAATCCAGGTTAATCATCCACCAATAATTCTCTGAGACAGAGATTTAGATGTGAGGAGCAGATTGTGGACAGATAAGGGTGTACAGTAAAGCAGTCTGCATGGCTAGGATGGCTGCTGTAGTGCAGTAAAAGAGAGGCAGTAGTGAGGTCACTACGGAGCAGCGCTGGGAAATCTAGACATACTGTTATATGCCCCGATTAGCTGGTGAATAATGGCAGAATAGAAGCAGGGCATATTCTGCACTTTGCCTGTTTTATGTGTGTTGAAGGCTTTGCCGTGGGTATTTAATGAATGTGCATAATCAGGGATGCATATGGTTTATGCACAACCCTAGGTTACATTACGAGGTGGGTAGAGTTGTCTACCATACTGTGAACAGCTTAACTGTTAGTGTATGACTTAGTTTTGGTATGTACAAAGCAGGATGTTGCAAAATGATGAACACACAGCAGAAGGGCATTGTTAGAGAAGGGGGATAGCTGTGATGTATTCTGTCTGATCAGGTGGTCTCAACAATAAACTTGGCTGAGGAGAAATGCAGATAGTCTGAAGAAAGAGATTACAAATTATTCTGCATTTACAACTTTGCAAGGTGTCAAACTGTACACATACATATCATATTTAGCCACATTATAGAGTGTATCTCACAGATGTCCTTCTATTCCGATGTTGCAGTATTCTTACTTTTCTAGCACAGTCGAACATCAGATCGATCACATTGCTTCTCTACTGTCAAGATGTCTAAAGCTAAGTACCCAGTTGGAGAATTCTTAATTTTATTATTGCTCGAGCTTGGTTAGCTGTTTTGTTCTTAGCCAATGTCTGCTAAGAAGGGTAAATGCCGATGCGGATGTCAAATTCCACTTAAGGATGGCCATGACCATTGCGTATTCTGTTTAGACCCCTGAGCACGACCATACGTCTTTTGCCATTTGCCAGTCCTTTGTCCCTAAAACACTTAGAAGCCGCCTGACTGCTCTTAATTTATACCTGGAAAACCAGAGACTTAAAAAGTTAGCACTTAGGGTTGATCCCGAGTCGGCCACCAAGGTGGAGCCACCATGAAAAAAAGCCGAACTTTCATTGCCTACTACCGCTGCCCCTCCATCAGCCACCCCACCAACTGCTGATTTAGGGGTTGAGGGACACCCACTACAGCCGTCTACTTTGTCGGCCCCCCTTGAGGAAGCCACATCTGAAGTATCAACCCGCATGTCCACGGAGGTTACTCAGACTTCGGTTTCTACCTTAGCCGAGGGGTAACCAGGCTGCACCGGATGCCCGGTCGGGATGCAGTAGTCTGAACTCTCTCTGTTAGCTCAGGCCCCTGTAACTAGGCCTTCTACCAAAGCTACCCCTTTGTAAAGAAAGCAAAAAACCAAACATCTTTCTTCCTCTTCGGAAGGAATTCATGACTGGCAGTCATTTACTCAGTCCTTGATGCAGGCCTTCATGGCCTGTAGGCCCTCAGCCTCCTCACCCTCCACTATTCCAGTGCTTAGTCCTAGGCCTGCTTCCACTATCTCTGTTCTCCCACCCACTCCTCAGGAAGAAGAAGAGGATGTCTTCTCATCATCATCAGATGAGTCTGTTAGTTACTCATCCCAAATAGCCCATCCTCTGCAGTACTATTCCCCAGAGGAGGAATCTGTAGAAGGGGACTCTCCTCCAGAAGATATCACTTTTGGAGAGACCATTACTAAAATGAAAGAATATTTCAAATGGGATACTTCCCAAATGACTGAAACTAAAAAAAGATACTTTGAGTTGCTGCAAGTTGAATCTCCCTCCCCATCTGCCATCCCCCTGTTATTTCTGCATACCTAGACACATTTGCTTCTACATCTAAAAATCCAGACTCTCAACCACCTACTCCTAAGAGACCAGATTATTTCTATACAGTGCCTGATGAGTACAAATTTCTGGTGAATCCCCCCCTTGGCAGACCTTGCAGTAATAGCTGTGGCCCTTGGCAAGCAGTCAAGACTGATCCCATCCTTGTCTCTTCTGCCTTCTGACAAGGATAGCAAGAACATGGATAGGCTGGGTAAGAAGGTCTATACCTCTTCCACCCTAGCTTTTAGAGCCATTAATTACCAAACCCATATGATAAAGTATGCAGTGGACATGGTATCCCAAGCATCTATACTTCTATCCTGCATGCCTGACTCTTCCCATCAAGACAGAGGTAGCATCAAGGCTGGCCCTGGCATCCCAAGTAGCTAGACACTCCATTAGATGCAGTTATGATGCAGCAGAGGCCTCTGTGTGATCTGCTGCATCTGCATCTGTGCTTCACAGATACTCATGGCTCTGGCTACAACCATTGCCTGAAGATTTTAAATAAAAAAATCTGGATGATCCATTAGATCACAACCTCCTGTTTGGCAAACAGTCTGCTGAACTGTTTAAGAACCTTCAGGAGAAGAGCAAGAAGTTAGAAGACATTAAGCACCTCCTAGTGTTTGCTATACCAAAATACTACAGAAATTATGCAGCTAAGACTACCTGTGTCTGCAGAACCCCTTCCACTGCTACTCCTCCTTCATCCAGGCATAGGAAAAGTAACAGGAGGCAAACCTCTTTCAGGCCCGCTCCTTCTCAGTGTACCCACAGACAGCCCTTTCAGGACAGAAATGGTACCAACAATGCATGACTGTCTTGCCCATCTCCCCCTGTCAGCCTGTCCCCCACACTGCCTGCCCCTCTGGAAAACTATCATCTCAGACACAGGGTCCTGGCAATAGAAAGGGGATATTTTCTGGCTTGGAAGGAAAATCCCACACTACGGAGCATCCCTTTTCACCCCAAAAAGCAACTACACCTTATCCCTCACATTATCCAGGATCTACCGGCTCATGAAACAATAGAACCTGTCCCCTCAGGACAAGAAGGAAAAAGTTTCTTCTCAAGACTATTCCTGGTACCGAACAAGGATGGACCATGGAGGCCAATCCTGGACTTGTCTTTTCTAAACCTCTTCCTAAAAGTCCCTTCCTTCAGAATGCTATCACTTCAGACCCTCCTTCCATTATTGCCACTCCAAGCATTCATGGCCACTCTAGACCTAAAGGAGGCCCACCTCCATATCCTTATACAGCCCACTCACAGAAAGTGCTTACATTTTGCTGGGCCCTGTTACCACTTTCAATTTACTGCATTGCCCTGGTTTGTCCACTGCACCCAGGGTCTTCACCAAAGACCTAATTCCCACCATAGCCTACTGCAGGACTAAGGATTTTCAGATCTGTTCCTACCTAGATGACATACTCATCCTGGCAGAGAAAGAAAGCACCCTAAAAAGCCATCTGCAGTTTTCCATGTCTCTACTACAACGGTTGGGATTCACCCTCAACCTACCCATATCTTCCCTTGTACCAGAGCAGGACAAAATCTTCCTGGAATACAGGATCCAAACAGACCTGATGAAGGGCATTCCTCCTTCCAGACATGGTGCTTTCTCTAACAGACCACTTTCAGGATCTTCTCCAGACCCACCAACTGTCAGCAAGACAATTCATGCAACTTCTGGGTCTTATGGCAGCCACCATTCCCATGCTTCCACTAGCCCGGATGCACATGAGGAAGCTACAGTGGTATTTAAATAATGTATGGTCCCAGCACAAGCATCCAGTCAGAACTACAGTGGTGGATTCAACAGGTTCAGATGAACCCAGGCCCTCCTCTACTACTATCTACACCAATTCAACATGCACACAGATGCCGCAGATCTTTGCTGGGGGGCTACAGTGAAGGGCCTCAAGGTGCAAGAATACTGGCAGGCACACCTCCTGAAAAAAAACACATCAGTGTATGGAGATGACTGCAGTTCCTTTAGCCCTAAAAGCCTTCCTCCCCTTCTACAGCCAGGTCCCCTCCAAATCTTCACAACACTACAGTCATGTGGTACATCAACAAACAGGGGGGACCAAGTCTTACCTCCTCTGTAGGCTAGCAATGCAGATTTGGGACCTAGCCTCACAAAACAATGCATCTCTGCATATAGTCTACATCCCATCTCAGGACAACCACCAGGGAGACGCCCTCAGCAGATCATTCTCTCTCTGCATCACGAGTAGATGTTTCACAGAGAAATTTTTCTAGACATTGTCCATCAATGGGGCACACCTCAAATAGACTTATTTGCCTCCCCCCCCTCCCCCAGAACAAACTGCTTCTCATTCAAAAAGTCCTCCTGAAAATCGGGAAGAACCATCCAAAAATCTTGCTGGTAACTCCCTATAGGCCAAGGCAACATCGGTACCCCTTTCTACTATCCCTCGCATAGGGCAATCACCACAAGTTACCCCACAAAGTGGGCCTACTCACACAGCAGAAGGGAACTGTCTTCCACCCTCATCTGGCGATACTGTGTCTAACACTCTGGGTGATAAACGTTCAGTACCCTTCAGACACCACTAGTCTGAGGACGTGGTTTCTGTTGTGATGGAGGCCAGGAAACCTAACACAAGGAGATCCAACATTCTAAAATGGGAAAGATTCTCCAAATGGTGTCTGCAAAGGCTTAGGGATCCCTTTCTAGCACATGTACCTCTTGTCCTATCATATGTATGTGAGCTTATCAAGGCAGGCCTTTCATACACGTCAGTGAAAGTGCACCTCCCTGCTATCTCTGCCTGCTTACCCTTAGACCCTCCTTTACTCCCCAGGATAGATGTTAAATTGTTCCTGAAGGGAGTCCTGCATATTAAAGACCAAACTTCCAGTTCTTTAACCTCATTTACAATACTCAGTTCTTCAGTTACAGTTAGATTTTGATTTCTGTTTTCTAGTATTTCTTTTCTTGGCAGCAAATAACATTAAGCTTACTAAGTTTAATACTATTGGCGGCCAAAGGATTCTAAATATTTTCTGATTTGAAAACTTTTTCCACTTTGCACTTGAAAATGCTTTATATGAAATATGGTATGTGAAATTGTTCAATCTCGTCGTTCATTCTTCACTGATGGGTTCGGCCAACTAGCAAGCTCAAAGTTCTCCAGTAGCTCGAGCCCAACCCCTTATCCCACAATGCACTGCTGGAATTACCTCAGATCTAGTTTGCCGCAGCACGGATCTCTTGGTTTCCAGCATTGCTCGAGACTATTATTGGGAGTTTTCAACTTTCAGCAAGTTTTTCTATTTCAATTTTATATCTTTTACTATTGTATATATATATATATATATATATATATATATATATAAAATACTATCTAGTTAACAGTTGTTTTCTGTGTTCTCCCCCTTTCCCCAGTAAAATCTTTGATTGCCTTTGGTCCTTTGGCCTTGGGTCCTTTCTTACAGTTGTTAGAGTTCCCCTTTTGGGATTTTTTGATATTGGATTGCCTTAATCCTATTTATCTTTATATAGTTAAATAGTTGGTTACTAGTTGCTTTTTTGGGCTGTGTGTTCTGTGTGAGTTAGTTAGATTTTCTCTTTAACTTTAAATATCTCATAGTTAAATAGTGTGTTTCCTTTGCATTGGATTTTGTGAAATGTCTGAAGAGAAGGAAAAACATCCAAAGTCTGGGTTTAAAAAATGCCCAGACTGCAGACAGAAGATGTTCGTCATGGATGCCCATGTGCAGTGTGTTTACTGTTTGGGTGAGGTGCACCTGCAAGAGTTATGCAGTATCTGTCACTCCTTTTCCACTAGAGTGCTTGCAGAAAGGAAGAGGAAGTTAATTGATAGGGGTATTATCAAGCAACCTTTTTCTAAGGCATTGTCTGACCAGGATGGGGCCAGCAAATCGTCCAAATCTTCCTCTGAATCCAGGTCTAAGAAGGAAAAAAAGTCAAAGTGTTGTGACTTCGGTTCCACTGACTTCGGAGCCGGCAGTCTGTTCTTTTTGGAACCGGGACACTGCTCTGGAATGGGTTGCCGAAAATCCTCCATCTATACTGCTCCAATCGGCTACATCTGTTCACTCTTCCAGGTCTTCTGTCAGCCTGTCCGATCTGGATATGGACCGGCTGGTTCAGAAACTCTTAAAGGCACCAGGCCTAGCTAAATTGCTGTCGGCTCAAACCCAACTGTCGGAGCCAAAGACCCTTACTCCTGAATTGCCTGCTCCTCCTCTCGGAGACGGAGGAGGCTGACCTGATGATTGTGGATCCCTTGGAGCCGACACCTGCTCCAGTGTCATCAGTTCCATCTGCTCAGATGTCAGTGCCAACCGGGGACTCTAGGAGCCGACACTCACCGGTCAGGTCCAGGGAGGATAGTCGCACCGACTTGTTGGTGCCGACTGTTCCTCTCGGGGCTTCGGCTCGGGTGAGCTCGTCACCTACCTCGGGCTCGGAGCCCATGGCTTTGCTGCGGGAGGGGATTGCAGCTCCTTTGGATCCGTCGACTCCTTCTCATCGGAGCTGTGGTACATTCGAAGCCATGAGGTGAGTGTTGTCTCCTAAGACTTCCTCATCTCAAGGTCTGGCCTCTTCTTCCCCTAAAGTGCCTATGTCAGTTTCTATTTCCTCCGGTCATCCCAAGCGGAGAGACCCAGAGCCTCAGGTAGCCCCACAGGGTGCTCCCTGCTCTTCTGAGACCTCTCCAGAAGTTCCCCCTGACTATGTCCCCAGGAAGAGATTATGCAAGAGGAAGCATTTGGACTCCCCACAGGAGTCTCTCACATCAGACACCAACTTGGATGAATCAGAAGAGTCCCCTAGGTCCCCCTCTGAGGACATCTCCTTTGCAGAGATTCTTGAAATTCTTAGGCAGAGGAGTGATTGGCAGGCCAAGAGCCCTACTGAGGATAAGTTGCTTCTCCTGAAGGCGTTCGGTTCTCAAGCTTCCACCTCTTGGGTATCTCCACCCTACAATGAGCCTTTGGATCTTGTCTCTCGTAGGGCATGTTCCTAGGAGGCCTAATAAGTTTATTTCTGCCCACGTGGATAAGTCCTTTTTGACCAAGAGAGTCCCTGTTGATGCCATGGTGGTGGCGGCAGCTGCCAAAAAGGAAATGTCTGAGACTTCCTCTTCTATCCATCCTCCTAACAGAGAATCTAGGATCATGGATAGATATGGGAAACGCATGTTTAGTTCAGCAACTTTTTCACTCAGATCACTGAACTACTTGGCACATTTTACCAGACTGCAGAGAGATCTCCTTATGGAGTTGGGAGATACTCTTCAGGGTGTTGTAGCTACGAGTACATCCAACAAAGTTGCCACCCAGCTCGCTACCCTCAATTCAATAGTCAACTCGTCCATGTGTCTCGTATCTTGATGATGAGACAGCTGATGGTTTGAGTAGAGCTGCAGGTACAGGAATTGCTCTTCGTAGGCATGCCTGGATGCGACTCTGTTCCTTCGCGAAATCCTTCAAGTCCTCCTTTTCGAATACCCCGTTTGACGGCTCATCCTTGTTTGGGCCAAAGGTGAAGGGGACTTTGACCAGGTGTGAGCAAGAGGGAAAGACTCTGTCTGCCATCGGAGTCCATTTTTCCACGCCCACTCGACCCTTTTCTAAAGGTCAGAGGGGAGGAAAGATGTGGTTCCGGAAAGCCCAAGGAGCCTTTCATTACACACGTGGAGAGCCCCCCCTCCAGAGGCAGAGGAGGGGGTTACAATGGAAGACACCGCCCTCATGGCAGAGGAGGTCCGCAACACCAGGGTGACAGAGATCATTTCTCTGGTCAGTCCTACCAGTGCTCCTGAAGGGAAAGCCCGGCTGTCCTACTCTGGAGGCAGTCGGGGGTCACTTGTCATTGTACCCAGAAGCCTGGCTAAATATAACAAATGACATTTGGGTACACAGTATCATTTCCAGAGGGTAATTGCATACCATTCTCCACCCAGCCCCTTCCCGTCAAAAAATCCCGGACGTTCCACCCAGTCACACGGGACAGGCAGCAATAGAGGTACGCCGATTGCTAGAAAAAAAAGAGTCATCCAGCCAGTCCCGGCAGACCAAACAGGATTCGGAATTTACTCAAGATTTTTAGTTCCAAAGAAAACAGGGGACTGGAGACCCATTTTGGATCTCAGCAGACTCAACCAATTTGTGAGAAAAGAGAAGCTCCGAATGGTCACGCTACAGTCCATACTCCGGTTTTTAGGGAAGGACAATTGGATGTGCCCGATTGATCTCAAGGATGCGTACTACCACATAAAGATGGCCAGGCCATCTAGAGATCACCTGCATTTCCAGCTGGGAGCCAACCATTATCAATTCCGAGCTCTGCCCTTTGGTCTTACTACAGCCCCCAGAGTGTTCACCAAGTGCATGGCAGTAGTCACAGCTCACATGAGGCGTCTAGAATTCCAGGTGTTTCCGTATTTGGACGATTGGCTCCTTACCTCCACCACCAGGCATCAACTTCTTCAAGCGAGAGAAGCTACTCTGACACTCTGCGATCGGCTAGGCATTACAGTCAACTTCGAAAAGTCTCCATTGTTGCAGTCACAGCATATCGTTTTTATAGGGACAGAATTAGACACGTCAGCCACCACTCTTCGTCTTCCACCAGAAAGGATTTTTTATTCTTCGCCAACACATCATGTCCTTGGTATCAAAGAACAGAGCACCAGCTGCAGAGGTATTGAAAGTACTAGGATTGATGGCAGCAGCTATCTTGGCAATCCTGTTAGCAAGGATGCATCCTTCAATGGCTTCTGTTCACACAATGTTCTTACCAAGAACTTCCAATGAATCACATGATCCTGATAACGAATTCCTGCAAGAAGGATCTTCAGTGGTGGTTGACGTCTCTTCATGTCACAATAGGACTTCTCTTCATGCTACCCCCTCCAGTTGCCACTGTGACCACGGACGCTTCCCTGATAGGGTGGGGGGGCTTTTTCAGGGAAAGACTGCCCAAGGCACATGGACAGATCAAGAATCACATCTGCATATCAATGTCCTGGAGATGAGAGCAGTACTTCTGGCATTGCAATACTTTCAGGACTCTCTTCCTCTAGGGACAATTGCAGTACATGTCAGTGGTCTGGTACCTGAACAAGCAAGGCGGGACCAAGTCTTAACCCTTTTGCTGAGAAGCCCTCAGAGTATGGCAGTGGGCAGTGTCATCCCAGCACTTTCTGTTAGCAATGCACATCCCGGGCAAATCCGACGTCATAGCAGGCAGACTGAGCAGGGCAATTTTATTGCCCCATGAATGGTCCCTCAAACAAGAGATTGCAGACAGGATTTTCCGCAAATGGGGCCAGCCTTCCTGTGACCTGTTTGCTAGTCACATCAACAACAAATGCAGAAGCTATTTTGCCCTGATTCCCATGCCAGGTCACTCCCTGAGGGATGCTCTTGTCCACGATTGCCCCCCGGGTCTCCTCTATGCATTTCCCCCAATTCCCCTGATACCCAGATTCTTACAGAAAGCAAAGTCGCTGGGACGGACGATCATCCTTATAGCCCCTCATTGGCCTCGGCAAATTTGGTTTCCGTTTCTTTACCATCACATTCTGGAAGACCCATGGATCCTGGACCCAGTTCCGGACTTATTGACACATCGTCAGGGGATCTTCATCCATCATTGCAGACACCGAAGCTAACCGCTTGGCTGCTCCAATTCCCCGCATAGCCAGGCTCTATAATCTTTCCCATGACACTAGTCAAATTTTGTTGGCTTCCCATAAACCTTCCACTAGAAAATTGTATCATAGTAAGTGGAAGAGATTTTACATTTGGGCCTCTTCAAATAACATTGACCCTAACCAAGTGCCATTGTCTTCTATTTTACAATTCTTGACAGACATTTTCAACAAAGGAGCAGCGGCTGCTACGGTGTGAGTACAGTTAGCTGCTATATCTAATTTCCATCTGTGGATCGATGGATTGAATATTATGGCTCACCAATCGTCTGAGGCTTTTCTAAAAGGTTCTTTTCACATGAGGCCTCCAGTGAAGACACCTTACTCTCCCTGAAATTTGAATTTTATGTTATCTCGCATCATTCTTCCTCCCTTTGAGCCTGCATCATCTTGTGAACTAAAATTTCTATCGTGGAAAACTATCTTCCTAGTAGCCATCACTTCAGCCCGCAGAGTGTCAGAGCTCCAAGCCCTATCCATCAAAGCCCTTATATGGTCTTCCATGCGGATAGAGTGTCTCTCAGGACAAATCCATCCTTTTTGCCTAAAGAATGTTCTGAGATTAACATCAATCAAGTCATTGAATTGCCAGTTTTCACCCCTAATCACACCAACAAATTGGAATATATGTTGCACAAACTCGATGTTCACAGACAACTTTTTAGACAGAAAAAAAGACATTAGGAAATCAGATCAGCTTTTTGTGTCTTTTTCTGAGGCCAGGAAAGGCAAACCAGTTGCCAAAACAACTCTGTCTAAGTGGCTGTCAGATTGTATCATTTACACATATTCTTGTCATAATATGCCCTTGTCTAGTAAGGTGAAGGCTCATTCAACCAGAGCAGTTTCTACCTCTTCAGCCTTTCAAGCCAAATTACCTTTGGACAACATCTGTGCAGCAGCCACATGGTCTAAACCTCACACCTTTATAACTCATTACAAAGTGGATAAGGCCTCCAGGGACAGGACTTCATTTGGTTCTACGGTTCTAAAGAGTATATTTCTGAGCCACCCAAGATCAGGGTGCTAGGGACGCTACCCATCAGTGAAGAATGAATGGCGAGATTGAACAACTTCACATAAAGAAGTTATGTACTCACCATAACGTTCCATGTGAGTTGTTCCATCTCGCCTTCATTCTCACGTCCCTCCCTCCTCCCCCTTCTAGCTGGCAGTTGACCTGGAGGTTGTCTTCATCCTCTTTTTTTTCAATGTGTCTTCATTCCTAGGCAGAATAATTATTGCACTTCTATATGGTATGCAGCAAACAAGATCTGAGGTAATTCCAGCAGTGCATTGTAGGATAAGGGGTTGGGTCGCAAGCTGCTGGAAAACTTTGAGCTTGCTAGTCACCCATCAGTGAAGAATGAAGGCGAGATAGAGCAACTCACATGGAACGTTATGGTGAGTACATAACTTCTTTTTTCCCGATTCTGTAGTGTAGAATGATACCATCCATTCCTTATCGACAAGTGCTTCCCATGTGGTATAACAGTGTAACTACAACGATGATCTTGAATGTCAAGTTCAGAGCCAGGGAAGTTATAGACATCTGAAGTTATGTTTTTTACCCATTTTTACAGCTGTGTAATAGCCTACCAGGTATGATACTTAAATTTTATGTTAACGTGTTTGCATGCTTAGTAAATTCAGATTTCACATTTTTTTGCATTAACTTATTTTTTCAATCACTGTTATTTCCTTCAGTTAATATTTTGAGTTGTTAGAATGTATTTTTTGTCACTGTTAAGTAATTCAGACTATAGCTTGATTATGTTCAGTATTCAGCTGGACTCAATGTACTACTAAAGTTTAACTTTAATAAATTTAACAGTGTAAATCTTCTAGAAATCTTAAAGCTAGAGAACTGGAATGCTGTCAGTAAAATGCAAGCTGATGCAGGATATCAACTCAAAAAAATCTGACTAACTCTACTGAAATAAAATCTTCTTTTATTAATCCTAAAGTTAAAACACATACATTTCCTATTTCTGTTGGGAGCAGGTTTACATAAAATTTACCGGAAAAAGAAACATTACCTTGAAAAATATAAAAAGCACTGAACAGCCTGAAACAAACTGCACGTAAACAAAATATATATTAAAAAAAAAAGCTAAATTTCAATAAGAAAGCCTAATTTTTGGGACCAGATTAGTTATCAAAATGGTAAATAAGAAAACTTGTTATAAATATGTCAACTTTTATACCAAAGTTGGGACTTGATATTAGCAATTTCTCTCAGTAATAAAATTATGACTTACATAAGAGACGTCCAATATCTGTAAGTCTTACTTCTTAAAATCAGTGAATACAGCTTCAAATACCATCCCTATACCTTCATTAGTATTCGCTGACTCAGCAGTTTGCCTTGTAATATCTGAAGATTTGCTTATTAACTTACTAAAAATGATAGGTTCTACCAAACCTGTGGGACCTGGCAATATTCCAACAGCAACTCTTAACAAGAATTCACAAGGAGCTATGCCCCGTATTACCTAACATTTTTAATATATTGCTGATTTGTTCTGTTGTCCCTGACTGCTGAAGAAAGTCTATAGTTACAGCAGTTCATAAAAAGGGTAGCAAATCAGAAATGTGAAATTATTGTCCAATCAGCCTGACATATTTGATCTGCATACTCTGAGAGATGGTTACTGAATCCCCTACTAGATCCTAAAAACAATTTTGGACTGCACAACTTACACCAACATTGTAGGCAAATTTACCAGTTTTGTGGAATTTTTATGATAAAGCAACTGAGCAGGACAAACGCACAGGGGTCATATGTATGGAGCTAGCCAAAGCATTTGAATGTCTTTCACATTCTTCAGTACTTTAAGTATTATAGAAGTCTAAATAGAATCCTTTCATAACTAATTGGATTAACAACTAGTTACCTCGTAGTACCTAATGTGTTTCATTTCAAGGCACTGTGCTGAGTGTTTGCCAGTAGTGCCAGATGTAGCCAGGGCTCTTTCCTGGGGCCTTTTCTGTTCAACTTGGTATTTTCTACTAACCCAGTTAACAGATATTGTTGGTATGCCAAGTATGCTGATGATTGTTAAATAGGGTGTATTTAAACTTCAGAAAAAGAAGATATGTTTGATTTTAATAAAACCTTAAAAGTTATTCTCTTGTTGGCTGCAAACAGTCAGTTCTCAGGTAGTATACACCAGGAACCCTCAAATCAAAAAAGCTTTAATATTAGATATTCAAACTCTTGAAGAGGTATCTTCATATAAGGATCTGGATATTCATATTTCCTCAAACTTTTAGTTTGTCGGGCAAGTAAACATCATTAAAAGCATGCCCAAACTCAGTTAAAACTCTTGTTTAAATCTGTAAGTTTATATGCTACGTACCTGTGACCAATCCTAGAATACATTTAATTTTATATTTTCACTAGGACACAGTTGAACAGAACTGAGGCTATCCAGAGATGATTTACTAAAAGAATATTTACTCAAGATTTGTGATGCACAGAATGGTAAAAAAAAAGGAAATGTTACCTTGCATTACAGACACTTTTGGAGCAAATCAATTACTGCATACACAGCATATAAATCTGAGCTGTTACAATATGTATTTAATCTTTATCATCTAACCAGAAAATATACAAATGTAAGGATGTCAACTTTGTGTTAATTAGAATGGCACATGTTTAAGGAATAACTTTTATCACTGAAGTAATCCCTAGAACATCAGTTCATTTAAGGGAACAACTTGGACATGTGGATGGGAGGTAAAGTGTTTTGAAGCCTTTTTTTAGGGATCAGTGTTCCTTGGATCTTCCCTAGGTATGAACACTGCACACTAAACATGCAAAACCACAAAACCACTTTCTTTGCATTAACTTTGTTGTCACTTTTCTTGTATTTATTAGTAGTAGGTATATGAGTGTGTAGTACTTGTCTGTACAATTTGAAGCTTAGTGTTATTATTTTTAATTGATTTGTTGCCTGTTGTTTCTTTTCCCTTCCTATGTCTCATCAAACATTTCATTCTTAAGAGCCCTTTTAAAGATATGTTTGTAATAGCTACAATTTCATTATATTTTGGTTTGATGATTAGGTTATCTCGGAATGGAAGAACTGTCATCTTTTCAATTCACCAACCTCGCTATTCTATTTTCCGACTTTTTGATAATCTGGTTCTGCTAAACAAAGGAGAAGTTGTGTATGCCGGGCCCGCAGGAGAAGCTACAAGTTATTTTGAAGGCATTGGTAAGTATTGAGAGTTTGAAATTTTTTATTTTTTTTTTATTTATTTGAATGACACATGTTTAAGGAATAACTTTTATCACTGAAGTAATCCCTAGAACATCAGTTCATTTAAGGGAACAAATTGGACATGTGGATGGGAGGTAAAGTGTTTTGAAGCCTTTTAAAATAAAAATAAAAAAAAAGAGTTTGAAATTACATCTGAAAAGCTATAACATCTGGAAATCAGTGCTTCTCATTAAGAAAATATTACATTTTGTCATTATTCTTACTAAATTTCTATTTTGGGACATGTTCTTATTTGTTATAACTGGTAACATCTTAGTTTTTACTGACTGAGATTCTGTTTTGACTCCTTTTCTGTTGTCACAGGAGGCGAATAGGATGCATCTCAAATCAAAAAATGGTTCTGAATATGTTCTTTAATGCCAACATGTAATATAAACCTCAACATACAGGCATGGCATCACTTTTCAGACTTAAATTACTCATCAGTGCTGCACTGTTTATTATAGTACTGTGTCAATTTTAAAAGTTTAATCTGAATTTTGTGTTAAGGTATGAACCTCACTTTTTAATTTTTTTCTAGACTTAGAGGTAAAGTTGTTTCTTAATGGAAAACAAACCTCCAGTGACTTCTAGATCATTAACAAATCAACTAGACAGGCCCCAAGGAAAAAACATTTTTTCACTGTGTTTTATTTCCAGTGGTCATTATTTTCTTTTGGTCTAACTAGTAATCCTAGAGTATTTTCTGAATGCTTAATCGTGCCACAGCTAGTATAAGGAGGCCTGACATTCAGATTTGGCTTCATCTGCGTGACTTTTTTTTCAAGCACAGACTTCAGCTGAGTTTTAAAGAATTAAGATTTTTGGAATTCTCATTGCAGAGTCCCAGCATCTTGCTTTCAGTAAGAAAAATCAAACCTAGTACCGTCTCAATATTTATTTTCCTTGGGAACCGTTTGGACACAGTTCTAGAAAGAACGCTCCCAAGTAGAAGATTTATGTATTCAGTTTGCTGTAGTACGTTTCTCCCTATATAGAAAGATGTTTCTGATAATTCTGGGCCACGTGTCAGATGTGATGGTTCTAATGTTATGTATGAATAAAATACTATTTTTATGGAGTATATGGGATTATGCTAAAGACTCACTGAAAGTTGCTCTTTCATTAATTCTTTCATTGATAGGGGAACTGCCTTATTAAATAGTCTGGCTAAGGAAAGGGGTGTCAGTAAATTAAGATTGCCAACTGGAAAAGCACATTTCTTGGACTTGGCATGTCTCAGTAAAGAAAGTGAAGTAGTGAGAAAGAAAATTTGGGAGGGATAGTTAGCCGACTGCATCATAGCTCACAATCTCAGAAGTATGCCATGGATGAAGTTAGGAACATAGCTTCATCATGGAAACATTTCAATCTATTTGATAATCAGTAAGGAGGATCATTAAAGGATGGGGGTTATAGACTAATATAGTTATACATTCATGGGGGAAGAGTTATGAAAGTAAGGAGAGCTCAGAGACCACCTACAAGGGTCACTGAGAAGGTAAGAGCACCTATAGAGGAAATGAACCTTTGAGAAGGTAGAAGAAGGAATGAGATAAGTAGGTAGGAGTGAAAGTAGCAAAAGTGCTAGACCATATTATGCTATGGTATCAGGCAGGAAAATCACATGAAGTGTAATACTTTGGATAAAGAGCTCTTAAGGCATAGAGGACAGTGCAGAAGGAGCAAAGCAGAGAATGGAACTGGACAGAGTACAGGTAAACAGAAGTATAGGTGTAGAATTAATTGTTCAGGTTTGCAAGGCATTGTGCTGGTAGGGTAAATTGTGTAGCTGTATGATGCAGATAATTCAGTGGAGGTGAACAGCTGCTAATATAATAAAGACGGTTGTGGAAAACTTGTAGGAACTGTGAAATTGTAATGCAACTGCAGAACAGTGACTGATAAGATCTCTGCCTGACAATCTCAAGGTGTTTGGTCTTGACCTCTTCTCAGTAAAGTCTCCATGTTCTACACATCTGCATATTTTATTCCTAATATTCTCCATTTACCTTTTGTGCCCCCAATACAATGCAATCTCTCCCTCTCTCTATATATAGATATAGATATAGATAGTACTGAAAAGGGCCTACAGATGAGCCTTTGTAAACCAATGATAATAGTAGTAGAAATAATAATAATAATAGTACATAGTATTCTGTTACTATTAATAGTACTGCCATTAAACTGTATGATCAGATTTTAAACTAGGAGTTAAAGGAGATGCTCACAGTTGCAAGCAAACCATGCAGAAAGTGATATTATCTCTTCCTGTATTATAGATAGCATTGTTCCTAGGATCTGGATGGTGGTGGTTATATACTCCTTTATAAAGTGTGAACCCAGGGAAAAGATTGGAAATGTTAAGCCAGGTAGCCTCACTTTTCTACCTGCAAAATTAGTGGGAAATTTTCTAGTGTTTGATAGAGCAGCTCACAGCTTAGCGTGAGTGATTTTGTAGTAAGAGGTATTTATTTACTTATGGAGGTATGCAAATGTTAAAAGTGGAAATGAAGTTTCCGGAACAGCATCTCCTTTTATTCTTTTCCACAGGATGCTCCTGTTTCAGTAACCTCATTTAGCAGCTATGTATTAATGGATATTTTTACATGTCAAGTAGTACAGACTTATTGTCTTTAGGTTTGTAGATTAATGTCTTAAACTTCAGAGGTCAGTTGCCGTATACATTATTATTTACTTTTGTGGCCGAGTAGCATTCAGAGTGGACAAAAAGAGTCCAGCAGACATATTGTAAAGTAGTTAATTTTTACACTTACATGGAAAGGCTGTTCATGGGCCTGTGTCAACTGACAAATCTATTTTGCTGTGTAGTGTCATGCTGTCTTTCATTCAGTTATTTTGATAGAAAAGATTTAAAAACTATATAGTTTAATTAAGCTCTGTTTGGAGACTTAAAATTGTTTTCATTATATCTATACCGTTGTATTGCTTAACAACCAGGAGATTGTTCTGCCTGACTGTGTTTAAATCTGTAGTGCCTTTTTCTGATGTATTTTTTTCCTTTTACAGGTTTTAAGTGTGAAGCCTTCAATAACCCCCCAGATTTTTTCCTGGATGTAATGAGTGGAGAGGTTTCCCAGTCTAACTCTGACCACGGTGAGTAATCTTTTTTTTACACATTTTTTTAGTTCTATTAGCGCCAGTTTATTACATGCATTTTCCTTCTGTTTCCATTCTTCTACTTTTTGTGTAGTAAATCCTATTCACAAAAGTTGTTGACTTCACAGTTAATGCACGTTCACTTCCAGCTAGGAGAAGATACAGAAAGCTTTACATTATTTAGCAGTCAGTGACAGCATTTGTAACGTAGTGTCCTAATTTCAGTCATGACTTCTAGTTACTGTCTGTGTGGAGGTATACATGTTCTATCTGTCTGTAATTGTTTTTTCTCTGGGTAATCTTGTTTCCACTGATCTCCTAAGAAAATCCTGATTGATTGGTGAAACTAAATTGAATGCCATTGTCTTGTATTTACACTTGCCCTTGTGTCCTTAGTTGTGCATGAAGGAATAGTTCTAAATATATGCCCTGCCAGGAAAAGTGCCTTTAATGTCTGCTGCATGTGGACTTCATAACAGATCTTTCCCATAAAATAGTTGGATTCCTAATTATTCTATTACCCACTTTTATTCTTTATTTCATGTCATGTACACCAACAACCCTCTCCTCTTACCTTCCATCACTCAGACTTGCGAGAGATGCAGTGCACTCTCCAGCTAAGACTTGAATAGCTGGTGAAGAGGAGAAGGTCAACACTTGCACCACATCACATGGAACACACAGCCCTCCAGAACACACACCAGCACTGCCTTCACATAAAAACACAAACCACATACCCACCTTCGCGGAGGGTCTCAATAAAAATGTACCCATGCAGCAGAGACTGCCAAGGCAGAAACGCACTCGACCAGTACAAGACAACACTAATCACAACACACATAACTCTCCTAAACAGTATGCCACTCAGCCAAAGGCCCCTAAGGCAAAACAGCATCCCTAACACACTAATCATAGGTGATTCGATAGTGAGGCACACTGATGTCCCACTCACTAGGTTGAATAATGAGAAAGTAACAGTCAGCTGCCTTTCAGGTGCCAGGATCTGCCACATAATGCACACACTCAGGTCCCTCAACAACAGGTACAAATATGACTCTGTCATTGTACATGTGGGTATGAATGACCTGAGATGTACCTCCCTGGACTACATGAAAAGAGACATGGAGGAGCTCTCGGATTATGTAGCCCAGGTGGGTATGACCCTAGCCCTGAGCGGCATCCTACCATCACCCAGAATGATACCACAGTACAAGCAGAAAATGATTGATTTCAACAATTGGCTAAGTTTCTGGTGTCATTCTAAGGTGATCCACCTTAGGTGGGATGACATGTGATAGACCTCAATGCTTTGCCAGAAATGGCCTGCATCTGTCACCCCTGGGCTTCTGGATACTGACTAAGGCTCTTGCCACCCTTATACTGCCTTTTTTAGGTGGTGTTCCAAAGACCAAATGACCACCGTAACAGTTAAAAACAAATGCAATTTGAGGGTCATGCTGCTCAATGCTAGAAGTCTAAATCTCAAATTGCACTCTCTCGAAGCACTACTTAAAATGGAGAACATCGACATTTGTGCTGTAACAGAGACCTGGTTCAAGTCGGCAGAAAGCACCCCTGCACTACCAGGCTATAACTCATTCCACACCTTTTGGCCCCAGAACTTGGACCGAAGCTCCAAAGGCGGTAGTGTTTCCATATTCATAAAGGATGCACACACCTCCAGACATAACTCTCAACCTGAAATCATAGAAAATCTGGACAAAGGTACATGAAAAATAGGTACAAATCTGCACGGTGAGTGACATAACATTTACATACATAATTATGTAACCCCGCCCACTCTGGAATTGTGGGATACCAACTTTTAAATGCAAACTGAAGAACAGGCAAAATATAATCATGAAACACAAAATAAACATAAGAACAATAGTGTTTTATTTATATTAATATTTGAACTTACATCAAACTTTGAAGTTGTGCAAATTACAAAACAAAACTACAGTTTTCTTTCATAAAAGTAAAATTAACTGCTTCTGCTTCAGCCTCGTACATCTAAATTATATTGAACAACTACAAAGTCAGACCGTATTGGGGAAGGGAGAAACATTGACACCACCATGCACTGCTTTGGGAATCACTTATTTCATTCTAACATCACAACTGTTTTCAAATGTCTGCAGAACAGACAGCAACAGGCTAGCTGGGAATCAAATTCCTTAACAAACCCATTTTCTAAATAAAAGAAACAAACCAAAAAAAAAAAAAAAAAAAAGACGGGGTGGACAAATGCACACATCAACTGCTCAAGATGTTTAACATAAGTTTCTTCTTCCAAACCACAAGCATGGATGTCAACCAAAAACATCAGCTGTGGAAGAAAAACAAAAACAATCATATAAATTACATGTCCTTCCTCTGTGAGAATATGATAGCCATTTCATAAATGAGCTTAAGGATAGCTTAAGGATAAAAAAAATCACCATGCTGTAATAAAAACAGAAACTGCAAGTTGTAATACTCCCTTAGAATAATAAAAAATGAAACTTAAAAGGCTCTGAAATTCACACTTTGCTATGTTTAAAAAAACTCTGTATACCAAGAATATTACAAAGTTGAAAATTCAACCCAACAAGCTTAAATTTTCCAGGCAAAATATTGCTACATAAATTAAAATGCTAAAATTCACTACTCATATATTTAGCAACATTCACACATTTGAAATATGAAGATTCAATAATATCCAATTTGCAAAGGAAAGAATTATTAAAATGTTAACACTTCTGTTTCAAGGAATTCAGACTCTCTCCGATTGTCATCAACTATCATATCTCACAATAGGGTAAACAAATGCAGCCAAGATAAAGTCAAACAAGGACAGTAGGAATAAGAATGTATGGTGTGTGTGCGTGTGTGTGCGTGTGTGCGTGTGTGTGCGTGTGTGTGCGTGTGTGTGCGTGTGTGTGCGTGTGTGCATGTGTGCGTGTGTGTGTGTGTGTGTGTGTGTGTGTGTGTGTGTGTGTGTGTGTGTGTGTGTGTGTATGTGTGTGTCTCTCTCTCTCTTTGTGTGTCTGTGTGTGTGTGTGAGAGAGAGAGATGGTAAAAAAAACCTTTTTCAGAGCAAATGATTCAGGAAGGGAATACAATGAATAAGTACACATGCTTCAGAAATTCTGTCCATGCTGCATAATGCTAAAAGCCAGACAAAGACATTATCTGATTGCAAGCCAGTGCATCAGCTAGTATGCTTCACTAAATGTGCTATCCATAAACTGAACACAAAACAGTCTTGGCCATCCCACAAAATCCTGCACTTACCACTATGACCATACTTCTACAAGCCCCAAAAAGACAATTTTAGTGTTTACTACGATTTGATTTAATTTCTGTAATCTAGATTCAGTGTATTTACTGTATAATAAAATGAACTGTACACTAATCACACTTTACTATTTAAAAGTCCTGAACCAAAAACTGAAAACAAACCTATTAAAATCTAAAAATACAGCATACTTTAAATGTAACATCCATGTACTATTATATCCACCTGAAATTACTTTGGTCTTCTTAGAGTGCTTATACACAAGTCACTACTAATAAAGTTTTATGAAAAAAACAGGTCAAACATCTCAACATTCAAGATGCAGCTCAAATATAAGGAGTCTGGAGTACAGTTATGTTTGAACGTGCCTATACCATCCTTTCCCCATGTATGAGCCACGTAGTTATCCATGCCTCTTCTCCACATAGGAACAACCAGGTACACATCTCGGACTCCTGCCCATCTCCACAGACAGTAAATGTGATTAAAACATCGACTACTTTGTGTCCTACTAGCCTAGAAAAAATACTGATATTTTTTTTTTTATAACAGCCCTTTCAGTGCACTTACCAAAACTTTATCTGCAGAGACAGTTAAACCAGCAAGGTTCCATCTGGTCCAGAAGGACAGGCTTTTAGCTGAGCTCTGGAGACACCCTCCAAGAGTTTTTGAACTACTAAAGTCCTAACCTTGACAGTTCATTTTCCCTTCCCTTCCCACACACCAACAAAAAATGTCCTACCTGTACCACTTTTTCCCTGTATTTTGGGGCTTTCATCTCATTCTGTAGTACAACCAGCTTGAACGTTCTCCTTCTTATCCCATTCAACTATCTCAACAGAAACCTTCATGTCCATATTCCACCCTATTCTAAAATACAGGATTTTCCTTTTCTCACAGAGTTATTGTCACCCTATTCTGTAGCCCACTATATTCAAAAGTCTGCTGAAATCCCCTCCCTCACCTTCCTTAATATTATACACAATAGTTTATCATGTTCTGTGCCATTCTTGGCCCTGCGCAAGAAGCTACCAGTCTGAGCTTATTCCACATTGATACAAGGGCTCATTGTTCTGTGCTGCACTCAACCTCCCACAAATCATTTCAAGCTACTCCACCATATACATTATTCTGAGGACTCCCCAGGCACTACCATTTAGGATGCATTTATCTAGCTCTCTTACACAATTGCAGTCCTAAGTAAATGTTTCATGTGCACTGCCTTCAGAAACTTTAAGGGTCTCTAAGCTTTTCATCCAGGGTCATAAGATTGGTATAATATCCTTCCTTATAAATTCCACATAAATGTTGTTTCTTCAGATGTCATCTGAAGCACATCTTGTCGCACAACATGTTAAAATCCAATGAAAATAATCTTTATCAGATTCCTTCTGAAGTAGTCACTGCTCCAAATTCCAATGCAAATACTCTCAGTCAAGACTAACAGTATATCTCTGCCTTCACATTGTGACAGTACCACAGACCACATGAGCACACAATAAACTGGAAAATGAAACTCAAACCAAAAGCTGTAGATGGAACACAATTCTTTTAGTACTTTTGTTCAAATTTATTCTTCACGAACTTCTTCAGAAAAAAGTTAACCTCTCAAAACGCACCTCTTATAAGTTGCATCACACATCACATGACTTTCATAATACTTTAAAGGTATAAAATCATACTGTAAAAATAAAAACTGTCTTATTTTCCAAACTGCTTAGAATATCAAAGCTTCATAAAAATGTCTTAATATAAAAACCTTGTCATATTATTGTGATTTGAATGTTATTTTAGTGCTAAAAAACACTTAATATTAATAGATTCGTTCAGACCAGGGGCTCTGTCTGCTACCAAACCGATCTGCCACAATGACTCCTTTCATTCTAAAATCAAATTGGTGCTTCCTATATAATCCACTTGTTGAACATAATCTATGACTGAAAAGGTGAACTTTTTGAAGTTCACACAGTGAATAGCAAGCATTAGTAAAGTCCTTTCTCTTAATAGCAAGTGTGTGCTCATATATTCTACTCTTTAAATATCTAATGGTTTTTCCTATATAGGAACTAGGACAAGAGTCACATATTGCCACATAAACTATGTTTGTACTCTCACAGGTAAACCGTCTGTGGACCTAAATAGTCCTTTTAAGATGTGCAATAAATGTACTAGATGTATTGCTTATATACCTACATTGTTTACACTTCCTACAGGAGAAAGTACCACAAACACTGTTCACATCAGTCAGTGCTGAAGTGTGCCCCCCCTCCACCACCATTTTCCAAAATGTTTTTGATGTTCTTAGTTTTCTTGTAGGTGAACTTGGGTTCTACACCTACTACCTGTATGAGTTCCCTATTCCCCATCAGAACCTTCCATTTGTC
Source organism: Protopterus annectens (assembly GCF_019279795.1). NCBI lineage: Eukaryota > Metazoa > Chordata > Ceratodontiformes > Protopteridae > Protopterus > Protopterus annectens. The sequence goes on along the minus strand of NC_056748.1, from coordinate 861,127,857 downwards.
CTTAATTATGTGTTAGATGACACCCATTTCATTGACAATGGGGATGGGAAAAGAAATAGTAAAACTGTGTTGCCCTTCTTTTTTCCTGCTGTTGCTTACATCACTAACCCCCCTGATGATGGGTTTGGCAACATTTTGTCTCCGAATAAACACTTCCTTGTGTATATTGGTTAACCAAGCCTGGTCATACCCTCTTTCTTCAAAATAATGTGTCAACATGATGACCTCTTGAAAAAAAGTATCATCATCAGATGTAAGTCTACTGAGGTGGATAAATTGCACCTTAATCACCCCTTTCTTCATATGCCTAAGGTGTAAGCTATCTCTGTGCAAATATTGGTTGACAAAAACATCTTTCCTATAAATCTCACAAAAGTGTTACTGGACATATCAAAAACCAAATGTATATCCAAAAAATGAATGGTCCTACCAAAACTTCCCACATAAAATTTCAAAAAGTCTGTGGTGTGATTTAAGTCCCTAACAAAGGACTCAAATTCTCTCTCATCACCAGTCCACAGAAATATCAAATCATCAATAAATCTTTGATATAAAATAATGTGGGACCTTTGTGGATGTACATACAAATATCTCTCCTCCCACATGGCCATTACAAGGCTGGCAAAAGATAAGGCCACCCTTGCCCCCATAGCAACCCCTGAGGAAAGATGTCTTTGTCAACCACTATTTGCACAGAGATAGCTTACACCATAGGCATATGAAGAAAGGGGTGATTAAGGGGCAATTTATCCACCTCTGTAGACTTACATCTGATGATGACACTTTTTTCCAAGAGGTCATCATATTGACACATTTTTTTGAAGAAAGAGGGTATGACCAGGCTTGGTTAACCAATATACACAAGGAAGTGTTTATTCTGAGACAAAATGCTACCAAACCCATCATCAGGGGGGTTAGTGATGTAAGTAGCAACAGGAAAAAGAAGGACAACACATTTATTTTCCTAGCTCAGCTAGTGCCTTCTATTCAGAGTCTGTATTTCTTCCATGTTTACATGTTTTTTTCCTGGATACTTCATTTCCTCCAGTATCCCAAAGACGTGCCTAGTAAATGTTGTTGATGGTGGTGACTGTCCACTGGATCACTGTAGGCATCTGACAGTTCTGGGTATGTGTGTGTGTGTGTGTGTGTGTGTGTGTGTGTGTGTGCGTGTGTGTGTGTGTGTGTGTCTGTATGTGTGTGTGTGTCTGTATGTGTGTGTGCGTGTGTATGTCTGTGTGTGTGCGTGTGTCTGTGTGAATGTATGTCTGTGTCTGTGTGTCTGTATGTGTGTGTGTCTGTGTCTGTATGTGTGTCTGTATGTGTGTCTATATGTGTGTCTGTATGTGTCTCTGTATGTGTGTGTGTGTGTGCGTGTGTGGCTGTGTGTGTTTGTGTGTGTGTCTGTGTATCTGTATGTGTGTGTCTGTGTGTGTGTGCGTGTATGTGTGTGTCTGTGTGTGTGCGTGTGTCTGTATGTGTGTGTCTGTGTGTCTGTATGTGTGTGTCTGTATGTGTGTGTGTGTGTGTGTGTGTGTGTGCGAGTGTGTGTGTGTGTGTGTGTGTGTGTATATATATATATATATATATATATATGTATATATATATGTATGTATATATGTATATATATATATATATATATATATATATATATATAAAATATACGTGTGGGTATATCGCTTGAGTACACATTTGTCTAGTACATAATCCACTGAACTTACCTAAACCACAAGTGCTAGACAGCACATTTGTGTGAAAATATTTGCTCTAAACACAATAAGCATGAAAAGAAATATTGGCAACACACTAATCAGCAAGGAAAATTGCTGAGTTTGTAAACTTTTGAAAAAGATAACTGCAAGCAGGGCCGGTGATAGCACTTTGGAGGCCCCCCAGCAAATGTCAAGTTTGGGGCCCCCTAGGCACTTCCTGTCTAAGTATCACCCTGTGACTGCCACCCCTTCTAAGCAACCTTTTAGTTCATGCTGCAAACTTCTAGGAGTAGTACGCAAAGACTGACCTGTAGCTACAATGCTCTATATTACAACAGGCCTGTGTTGGCCCATCTCACAATGGGGCATTTAAAGTTACTGGCATTTAGTTGCAACAGTGATACATTGCAACAAATCTATGTACAGGTCTGGACTTAGGTGAAATGGAGCCCTAGGCCTACTGTTTCAGCACCCCCCCCCCCCGACACACACACACCATCTAGTCTTCCCCTGCGTTTCCTCCCATCCTTTGATTATTGTTTACTTTTTTAAATTTTTTTGATTGTTTAATTAATATGTGATGCCCCAACACTGGCCCAATGATCAAGGAGCCTTAATCCTCACCACTGGCAACAGTGGGGGTGTACACACTAGGAGGATGGCAAGTACACACACAGTAAAGTGCAATTTCCCTTAAGAGCACATAGAGACCACAATCAGTTTGGGGTTGGTTTCTCCCTCTTTCTCTAGATTCCCAGTAAGACTCCCCACTGGCACAGCTATAGGGTTGAGATCTTAATTGATTGGCCAAACTGAGACCTCCAGCATCCTCTCTGTCCAACAAGTGCTTTGTGGCCCTGCCCAAGTAGCTGACACACACACACACACACGCACTTTGAGGTTTGATGTACACACACACACACACACACACACACACACACACACACACACACACACACACACACACAAAAGGCTGGCACAGGTTTACTAGCTATGCCCCCCTTCTGCCCAGACTATAAGGTAGTTTTCACCACCACCACCACTCACTACTTATCAGCTACTTTAAGGCCCTTAGCAAAGGGTGTCTAATCTTACTATCTAATGTTACTATTAATCCATATGTTAGATTTTCCAAGAGCAAGGCTATTAGGAGTGGCCTGCACAGTGTCACCAAACAGATAGGCAAGTACAATAAGAGCTTAAATATGTCTCACAAATATTAGACAGAATAATAGGTTTAAATATATTTAATAATAAATAATAAAAGTACAACAAAATACTCAGTAAACTTCAAGGGCAGGGAATATAATCACCGACCCTTCACATCCAGCCAGGTGTTGTAGATTAATACACACCAAAACAAGCATATATAAGAACAGTTTTTTTCCACAGCCCATCAAGTTCATAAACAGTTAACTCAGCTTATTAGGTCAGGTATTCTTTTTCCCAAGCCCCCGAGGATTCTGCAGTATTGTTTACTGTTTGTGTGTACAAACTAAAGGGTAGAAAGGACACACAGACAAACCTTTCAGTAAAAACTTCAACAAAACTCAGCCAAGCTAGAGTTTCCACTGTGTGATGCCTTAAACCTCCTGAAGTGGCAGCCCATGCAATATGTGTAAGTGACCCCTTAAGGACATCAAGTGTTTTGGCTACATAGCTTTTGAATGTCCATGACTTTTTTACTTTTTTAAATCTTTATGGTTACATTCAGCTAATTTTCAGGCACCTTAATTGTTGTGGGCATCAGCGGGGTTTAAAGACCCTGTGTTTCTAAAGTATAGCCAAATTATCTATTTATGCTATGCTGATGGTGTCAATAAAAAGGCCGAAATATGCATGTCCAAAGCTGTGGAGTTTGGGTTTATTGGCCTGAATACCTGTTCAAGCAAGAACTTAAACTTTATCTACAAAAGACATGGTCATGCCCTTGTCAACACCCCCACTTGACTTATTCTCCCTTCTTATCTACATAATGTCTTTTTCCACATTTACCCTGTACCTTATGTTACTTTTCCCTATTTTTAAATGCCCCCCCCCAAAAAAAAGGGGTTTTGTATTACTATTGACTCTTTGTACATTGGAATAACCTCATGTATGGTATTCAACTGAATTTCATACTCTTGTCATTTTTAATATTTATAGATTTGTTACCTGTTAATAAATGTGTGTCATGCCGTTACTTGCTAGCAGACTTCTATTATCTGTTTATATCTTTGTAACTTCTGTAATAATTGTTAATTTTCTGGAGATTTTCTCTTCGGGTCTCCACTGAAAATGGGCCCCTGGCTCGGCTGGACTAACCCAGTTAACAGATGTCAATAAATAAATAAATATATATTATACATATATAAATATATATGGCTGCTGACCTCCTCCCAACAGACTATCTGCAAAAGGCTGCTGACACCATAGAATACCCAATCTCAATCTTGATCAACAGAGCTATATCTGAAGCTACTGTACCTACTATATGGAAAATCTCCCATGTCATACCTCTCCATAAAGGAGGCAATTCCACTGAACTGTCAGACTTTAGTCCCATAGCTATTCTGTTACCTCTAGCTAAAATTATGGAGATGTGTGTACACATACAGCTCATGCACTACCTTACACAGAACAAGCTGTTGTCCAACTTTCAGCATGGCTTTAAGTCACACCACAGTACTACTTCTGCCCTCCTCTCTTTCTCTAACATCATTAACCACAACCACAATAATAACAAACTATCCTCAGCACACTTTCTAGATCTATCCAAGGCTTTAGACATGGTTGACCATAAAATGCTTATAAATACCTTGAAGGCCTTCTCCTTAAACAACCATGCACTCCAGTGGTTTCAATCCTACCTGCAGGGCAGGCAACAGGCAGTCCTATGGCAGGACAAGCTATCATCTCGCTTACCTATCACATTAAGAGTCCCCCAAGGCTTCATCCTAGGACCCCTTCTTTTCTCCATCTTTATCAATTACCTTCATTCAGTCATCCCAGATGCTACCTGCATTCAGTATGCAGATGACTCCACCTTGATTTGTTCTGACACCTCACCAGCTACTTTATTCACATTAACCCAAAATACCTTCAGTACAGTGGAAAGATGGCTCTTCAATCAACATCTAATCCTAAACCTCAACAAAACTAAGTTGCTCCTCTTCTCCCCCACGT